>NW_004443950.1:6341586-6342891 GCF_000243295.1 Trichechus manatus latirostris
AGCTATCTCCTTTCAGAGCAAAGGGCAGATTTGTTTACTATCCAGTATAATAAAGATAAGGGCTCTTGTAGCAAAATGGGTAAGCACTTGGCTGCTAACTGAAAGGTTGGCAGTTCAAAGCCCACGCAATTGCTCTGCAGGAGAAAGACCTAGCTGTCTGCTTCTATAAAGATTACAGTCAGGAAAACCCTATGGGGCACTTCTACTCTGTCACATGGAGTCGCTATGAATCAAAATCTGCTTGATGGCACTCAACAACAACAACATAATAAAGAAAATGTCTCCTTCCACGGAAAAGTGTGGGCAGGATTGTTTGCAGTTTATTATTAAAGATTTACGTTCCGCCCATTCAAGGCTCTTCAGTATAACACAAATCAGCTGCCTGCATAGCTCGGCTTGGACCCCACTTTGTTGCTTTTGTGAGACTTGGAGGGAAAGGAGAAGTGATGTGAACATGGCACGCTTGCTGACTGCTCTGCCACGAGTAATAAAGTCCCGTGTCTCTGATCAGGGGGTCTCATATCTTCCGCCAGCATCCATGAAACTGTTGTAGGCTAACTTGTTACTATGTAAATAGGGCAAAATATCAGATCCTTCACAGTTCTTGGGAAACTCCAATCTGATTTTGTTGCTATGAAAAGTAAACAAGAATAGTTAAACAAAATGTGGTATGTTCATGTAATGGAGTATTGCTCAGCCATAAAAAAGAATAAAGCAATGTTACATGCTAAAACATGGAGGAACCTTGAAAATATTATGCAAGGTAAAAGAAATCAGACACTTCTTTTTATGATTCTATCTATATGAAACGTTCAGACTAAGCAAATCCTTTTAAACAGAAAGTAGATTAGTGGTTGCCAGGGGATGGTGCAGGGGGCATTGGGGCTGACTGCAAAGAGGTATTAAGTTCCTATTGGGGGTGGTGGAAATGTTTTGGAACCAAATAGTGGTGATGGTTGCACAATACAGTAAATATACTAAAACCATGGAGCATACACTTTAAAATAATAAAATGTATATAAACTATAGTCCAGTAAGAAAAATATTTTAAAGAGAAAGGAGGGAAGGGAGGAAGAGAGAGAGGCCTTTGTGTTGCTGAAAGAGCATGGGTTTGGGGCTAGCAGACATGAGTTTGAATCCGAGCTCTGTCTTCTACCATCAGCATCAAATGCCTCATCCCTCTATACTTCATTCTCTAGAATTTACAAGTGATTAACATAATAGCCACTCACGTGTATGTTGCGTAGATTAGATGAAACATAAGAATGACTTAGTACCTGACCCAGAGTATGATGTTTCTTAATT
>NW_004443950.1:6344142-6360063 GCF_000243295.1 Trichechus manatus latirostris
GACTCTTCTTTCTGTTGCACAGTTATTGCCTCAAGCCAGTTTCACAAATTGGATTGAGGGAACTAGCTTCTCAACATCTCACTTGGGAGTGGCCAGGCAGGGGCCCAAACTGGAGGCAGCAAGGGGTGAGGGGCAAGGGCAGAGATTCCATACTTGCTTTAGCTCAGTGCTTCTTGGTGGCAAGCAGCCCTAGGGGCTGTGGGAATAGTCCTCAGAGAGAGGTGGTCCATGCTGGTTATAAATGCTGTCTAGGCCTTGGTGTTTCAGTCCCTCACAAAATGACTGCAGACCCTGACACCATTCCAAATATACTGAGTTAAATTAATTCAATGTCAAAAAAAGAAGCAGCTACTTGGAGAAAGGCAACGTGGCCTTGATGCATACCTCCAACTGTGTCTAAACATTTAATTTCTTAAATGATGTTCCAAAGTCTTCTTCCCCACTGTAACTTTTCAAAAGTACAAGACACGAGAACATTAGTTTTTAACTCCTTCAAGATACCATTTAACATTTTAGTAGCTTTATATTTACTTTTAATAACGTTTTCTATATTGTAAGTTTAGGTGTTTTTTTAATTATGGTCATTATATAAAATTTTATTTTAAATACATTTAAGTAAAAGTTTTAGTCAAAATTATTAAATAGGGATAAAATATGTGTTAAACACTTTTATTCTTGTCTGTCAGGAAAACTACTTGATAAGGATTAACTCTATCTAATAGTTCGAAAGTCATATCAGGAAAGCAGGGTTGCATAAGTAATGGAAGTTTCTCATGAGATTTTATATTTATAACCAACTCATGCCTAAAACAGTGTCTGGCACAAAGCAAGTGCTCAGTAAGTCTTTGTTGTATGAATAAATAGAATGTTGTGGTATAGTGAGGAGAAAATAAAGAGGAATGGTGAAATTAGGAAGGTACGTTCCTAACTAGTCAGGTAGAAGTCAACTTCACCCACAGTCTCTAAACTCACATTGAGGTGGAGAAAAACCAAGCACTAATTTTGCTTTGAATTCTCTTCACTGGGCTAGCCATCAGCAACAAAGAGAAAAAAGTCAGGCTACCTATCTGTTGTGGACTGAATTGTGTCGCCCAAAACTGTGTGTATCAGTCTGGCTAGGCCATGATTACTGGTATTATGTGATAGTCCACCATTTTGTCATCTGATGTGATTTTCCTATAGGTTGTAAATTCTGCCTCTATGATGTTAATGAGGGGGGATGAGTGGCGGTTGTGTTGATGAGGTAGGACTCAATCTACTACGGGATTGGATTGTGTCTTGAGCTGATTTCTTTTGGGATATAAAAGAGAGAAGCAAGCAGAGAGACAGGGGGACCTCATACCACCAAGAAAGTAGTTCCAGGAGAAGAGCACGTCCTTTGAACTCAGAGTTCCTGTGCAGAGAAGCTCCTAGTCCAGGGGAAGATTGATGAGAAAGACCTTCCTCCAGAGCCCACAGAGACAGAAAGCCTTCCCCTGGAGCTGACGCCCTGAATTTGAACTTTTAGCCTACTTTACGGTGAGGAAATAAATTTCTCTTTGATAAAGCCAACCTATTGTGGTTTTCTAATCTACAGGAGGTAAAATAGACTCCAAGAGAGGTCAGTGCAGGTCTACTTGGAAAGGACAAGTGTGAAGTTCATTCTTTAAAACTAAGATGTTTATCCAATTTAAATGCAAGACCCCCACCTCCCAGAGACAGACATGTTATGCTATTATTGCCCATTTTAAACATATGGTTAATGACGGGTAACATCAAAGAACATTGGTTTCTAAATTCTCAACCTTACTTTTTCAGCTTCGGTAATTTGCCCCCTTGCTCCATCTTTCCTTCTTAAGCTTCTTGTCTACGTAACTAGAGATGCCTCCTCACATCTTCATTTTGATCCCTCCTTCTCTATGTCTAATCTCTGTAAAAATGTATTTCTTATTGCTCTTGTACAACTAATGCTTGATTACTTTTTGTTTTTCACACACACACATACACACACAATATACAGATACATACGTGTGCAATTAATGCTTGACTAATCTTCTCTTTCATAAAAAAAAAAAAAATAGTTACTGTGAACTGATTCCAACTCATGGTGACTTCCATTTATGTCAGAGTAGAACTGTGCTCCATAGGGTTTTCAATGGCTGAATTTTTTTTTTAATTTTTTTTTTTTTAATCACTAATCAAAAAATCACTAGGCCATTCTTTTGAGGTACCTCTGTGTGAACTCAAACTTCCAATCTTCCAGTTATCAGCCAAGCAGAGCACGTTAACCCTTTAACCCATTGTACCACCCAGGGACCCAAGGATTCCCTTTCTCGTATATACATATGTGTGTGTGTATGTATATGTACGTATATGATTTGTAAGTAAGTTTAAGAGAAGTGAAATTTGTCTTAGTCTTTCACACTTATCTGTAAGTTTGTGACAAGTTTGTAATTTTTCTTGTATTCTATCTCCAAATAATCTAATCATCGATTCAGTGAAGAAGAGAGTTGAATAATGTAGTAGGTAAATAAGATATTATAAAGGCAATGAGAGCTACTGTTCATGAATCTAACTCTGCTGGTTGTTCATGTGGAAACAATGGGATTTCAATAGGTAAAGGAACAAGTGAGTTGGTCTCATAAAATAAAAGTTAAGAAAAAGTGTGCAATTACAGCAAGAAAACCAGTTTTAGGGTTTCTAGATGCAAATCACACTGCACCCTTTTAACTACTGATATTTTTTGATGATGAATGAGAATTCTTGCTGATGGTGTATAAATTAGCATCATTCGTTTGGAAAATAACTTTGTAATATGTATTAAAAGTCATTTAAAATTTAATGTTTTCTGACTTCAATTTCTATATGTATCTCACCTGTAAAGAAAATGGAGAATGTGGGTTTGCATGAAAATGCTCACTGCAGTTTTGTGCATAAAACCATAAAAATGGTAATAGACTAAGGAGCTAAAAATGAAGAGTGTCTTAGGCTATGTTCTCTAGAGAAGCAAAACCAGTAAAGTGTATAAATATGTATACAGAGAGAGATTTATATCAAGGAAATGGTTCACACGGTTGTAGAGGCTGGAATATCCCACGTCCATGGGTCAGGATAGAGGCTTCTCCTGATTCACATAGCCACAGGGGCTGGCGAACCCAGGATCAGCCGGTCAGAGAGCAGAACCCTTGCTCGCAGGCTGCAAAGATTGATGAATCCCAAGATGGGCAGGCAAGACTGTAGGTAAGCTGCTAGCTCAAGTCCCAAGAACCAGAGATCAGACAAACAGGAGCCAGCTGCAGGAGCCAGCATAAGCAAAAAGACCCCAAGCCTTGCCAGACTATCCACTTATATTCAATGCTGTCCACATCCCCAAGGTAACTCCCTTTCAACTAATTGACTATTCACAGAAGATTCCATCATAGGGGTGATCACATATCAAATCTCAGCAGAGAAGTGATGACAACAGTCTCCCACTGCCAAAATGCTGAGAATCATGGCCCAGGCAAGTTCACACACAATCTTAACCATCACAAAAAGCAAATACATTCTGATACATACATTAAATGGGAAATTATACTAGAACTAAAATAATTGTATTTATGTCACCAAAGATAAAAGTTATAAAAGTTAATAAATTTTACTAAACAAAAACACATTTAAAATAACATTAAAACGACAGATGAACAATATTTGGAGCATGTATGAAAATAAATGATTGCACTCATAAAAATATATATCTAGTTTGACATTTGAACACCAGTCAATATAATTCCCATATTATAAACAGACTACAGAAGAAAAACCATAGAATCTTTTCAATAAATGCAGAAAAATAATTTCACGAGATAATTTGAGCATTCATTCATGAGAAACAAAACAAAACTCTCAGAAAAGTAAATATAGAAAGATACTTCTCAAATTAATAAAGGCCATCTACAAAAAACCTAGCTAATATCGAACTTAGTGGTGAGAAAGATTAAACGCTTTCCTCCTAATACTGAGGGTTGGACAAGGATGTCTGATCTCATCACCTCTGTTCATCATAGTACTGAAAGTACAACAATTGAGAAAACAAAAGGGATTGGAAAAAAAGAAATAACCATGTTCATATTCACAGATACAATGCAGAAAATACTATGGACTCTACCAAAAAAGCTACTAGAACTATTGAATGAGTTTAATAAGGTTCCATGATACAAGATCAACATGCAAAAATAAAGTGCATTTATGTATACTAGCAATGAGCAATTGGAAATTAATTATAAAAACTGTACCATCAACCATAACATTAAACCCATGAGCATATGTTAAAAACCAGTCAGTGGGAAAATGCAAGTTAAAACCAAAATAATTATCATTACTATCTTGTTATAATAGGAAAAAGAACAAACAACAACAAAAATAGACCTGACAATACCAAGTGCTACAGAGAGGAAAGAAATCTATTTTTATGAGCCTTGGTGGTGCAGTGGTTAAGAGCTTGGCTGCTAACCAAAAAGTCAGCAGTTCAAATCCACCAGCTGCTTCTTGGAAACCGTATAGGGCAATTCTACTCTGTCCTACAGGGGTCACTATGAGTCGGAATCATCTCCTCCGTGGCAATGTTTTATATATATATACAAATTGTCATGGATTGAATTGTGTCCCCCCAAATATATGTATCAATTTGGCTAGGCCATGATTCCCAATATTGTGTGATTGTCCACCATTTTGCCATCTGATGTGATTATCCTATGTGTTGTAAATCCTCTCTCTGTGATGTTAAAGAGGCAGGATTAGGGGCAGTTAGGTTAATGAGGGAGGACTCAATCTACAAGATTAGATGGTGTCTTAAACCAATCTCTTTTGAGATATAAAAGAGGCAAGCAGAGAGACATGGGGACCCCATACCACCAAGAAAACAGTGCTGGGAGCAGAGCGTATCCTTTAAACCTGAGGTTCCTGCACAGAGAAGCTCCTAAACCCAGGGAAAATGGATGATAAAGACCTTCTTCCAGAACTGACACAGAGAGGAAGCCTTCCCTTAGAGCTGGCACTCTGGATGTAGGCTTCTAGCTTTCCAGATTGTGAGAGAATAAATTTCTCTTTGTTAAAGTCATCCACTTGTGATATTTCTGTTATAGCAGCACTAGATAACTAAGACACATCTACATATACATAAATATACATACTGTATGTTCATATTGCTATGTGTGAATATATATAAACATATATTAATTTATTCACATATTCATAATTTACCCCTTTATATTTCAAAATGTCAATCATGAGATATGTGACCAATTTCCTTAGCAGATCATGATAATCATCTTCTCGTGTGAACTAGAGAATATACTAGAAACAAAATTTAATTTATAAATCATAGCTCTGATGGTGATAAAGAAAAAGGTAGTAATGATCAGTGGTGGTAGTAGCAGTGGTCTTGTTGTAACAGTAGTGTTTAAATTGTAGTATTTATTACATGATGGAGAAGGGAAAGAAGGCACAAATACCCTTTTTTGATGAGGAAGAGAGGGAGGGTAGGGAATCAATTGTGACCTGGTAAAAGAATACCTCGTTAGTTTATGGTTCAATGGCTGGGAAAAATATTAGACTTTTTTTAATGTTGAAGGTATGAAAAAAAAATTGTACAGTGCAATTTTGCAGCTGCAAGTATATGTGAGATTCCTTAATCCATTCTTAAATACATGGCATTGTGCTGCAGAGTGGAGACAGTATTTGGTTCTTAGGGAAAAAAAGAAAAGAAAAGAAAGCATTTAATACAGTAATACAATATCATCATTGCCATTCAGAACTAGTCAATTTTGAGAACAATCTTTCTCAAGATTTTAATAGTCCTATGCTTTGTTCTCCTTCTACCAAATAAAAATCTAGAAATGTGAATATTTTTAAAATCTTTCCAAGTTGTTTTTAAGCAGCAAAGTTTTAAAACCATGGGAAGTGTAGAGATAGACATAGAATGTGTAATTCAAGTATTTTGATGTGGGATTGGTGATAGGACAGGGTGTTCAACATGGTGAATGAAGTGCTGTGATAAAGATACAATCAGAGTAACCCAGGGTCACCTAGAAAAAAATGGCTTATAGAGTCCCTGGATACTGCAAAGGGTTAAGTGCTCAGCTACTAACCTAAAGGTCGGAGGTTTGAATTAACCCAGACGTACCTCAGAAGAAAAGCCTGGAAATGTACTTCCGAAAGATAACAGACATTGACAACCCTACGGAATGCAGTTCTACTTTGAAGCACACGAGATTGCCATGAGCCGAAATCAACTTGACAGCAACTTTTTGCTTGTTTGTTTATGGTCCAGAAATCAAAGAAGGTAAAGGAACCCTGAGGAGGAAGAGGAGATGGTACCTGAGTTGACATCCGATGGATAAGTAGCAGTTAGCTTGATGGAGAAATGTCGAGAGACTTCCAGGGAGGGGAAAAGTCTCTTTCAGAGGCATAGGAACTAAAAGAGAACTTGGAATATTGGTGATAAGGGAGCATTAACTAACTGGAACATAGGACAGGAATTGGGTTTTTTGAAAGATGACCCTAGAGAGAGAGAATGGTCATAATGAGATCCTAAAGTGCCTTCTGTAGCTGTGGGTTTGAGGATACAACAAATGAATTACGGAATTGTCTTTATTCATTCAAAACATAGGTATTACCAGCTTACGATGTGGTCAGATTAGATCATGGCATAGGGGCAACATATCACTCCTATTCTCATGGAAAGACAGCCTTGTTAAGGGAAACAAAACACAAACAAGGTACAAATATCTACAATTCTATGAATCAAACAAACAAGGTTAAGGATAGAAAATATAAAGCACCATACATATGCCCGGCCAAGAGAAAAAGCCAGTCCAAAGGCGTATGGAATGATAATGTTTGGCATGTTCAAGCCCAGAATGGAAGGGGCCAAGCATGGAGCACGTGAGAGAGGGGAGCAGAGGCACACAGCAGCATCAAAGAGATGGGAGGAAATAGACTATACAAATCCTTGTTGTTTTAGGTTTTATTCTAGCCAAATCTCTCCATGCGACACAATTAAAAAAAGCACTTAATAAAATCAGAAAATCATTCACATGAGCAAAGGCACCCTAAGGAACCATTTGTTCCCTTTCTGTATGGTGTCAGGGTTGTTAGGGAAGATACTCTTGAGAAATGTCAAACCTGAATTTTCCATATGGGAAAAAGCTTCATAAAAATAAATGGCTGTTTGTTTGAAGAGACTTCTCCCCCATTTTTCTCTTCATATCTCTGATGCACAATATGTACCATGTCTTACAGGGATTGCTATGGCAAATACACATTTTTCACTGAATACAAGTGTAAAATGATGCTTCTAGCGATGTTATGTTTTGGGGTAGGTGGGTTGTTGTTTCGTCTTTTTTTTTTTTTTTAACTAAACTTTGTTCTTACAAAGCCAGTTATTGCTGTCCCCAGGCTTTTGTTTTTTCTTTTTTTTCCCTCTTTCTGCCCTTATGCATCAGCCTTTAGAACCGGTTCCTTTTCCTCTGTATTTGAAATTAGAAGTTCTTTAGGTGAGATCTTTGTAACTCTATAATGTCTAAGAGTAGTCAAGATTTGATGGTTAGATATGGGGATTTCATTAGAAAAAACCTACTAAATGTAGATAGATAGATTTGTTTTGTTTGTTTGTTTTTAATTGTCAGTAATAAGCACCTTCCAGCCATAAAATATAAGTACAAAGTTTTTAGTAATATCACATTGTTCATATTTTAGAAAGTCTGAAATAAACAGAAAAAAAACTTGTCAGGTCAGAGGCTCCCCATCTGATTGAGATATAGCATATTTGGCTACTTAGTTTTAAATTTAATAATAAGCTGTAAGTAACTTTCAGGAGTCCTTGGGTGGTGCAAATGGTTAAGATTTGACTATTAACTGAAAGGTTGATGCTTTGAATCCACCAGAGGTGCCTCAAAAGAAAGCCCTGGTAATCTGCTTCCGAAGATCACAGCCTTGAAAACCCTATGGAGCATATTTACTCTACACACATGGGATTGCCATGAGCTGGAAATGACTCAGTGGTAATTTTTTTTTTTTTTATCTTTCAAGTCAGCTGCTATGTACAGAAGACAGTCTACACTCATACCATTGTTTTAGGCACTTTGCGTGGTAAATGCATGAATTGGTTTCTATTCTTGAAATTGTCCCTTTCTTTTCTCGCTCCCTTCCTCTCAGCTCCCTTCCTCCCTCCTTCTCTTTCTCCCTCTCTCCTTCCGCATAGTTATCTAGCGCTGCTATAACAGAAACACCACAAGTGGATGACTTTAACAAAGAGAAATTTACTTCCTCACAGTAAAGTAGGCTAAAAGTCCAAATTCAGGGCGTCAGCTCCAGGGGAAGGCTTTCTCTGTTAGCTCTGGGGGAAGGTCATCCCCACCAATCCTCCCCTGAACTAGGAGCTTCCCTGTGCAGGAACCCTGAGTCCAAAGGATGCACTCTGCTCCCAGAGCTGCCTTCTTGGTGGTATGAGGTCCCCTTGTCTCTCTGTCGCTTCCCTCTTTTATATCCCAAAAGAAACCGGCTCAAGACACAATCCAATCTTGCAGATTGAGTCCTGCCTTACTAACATAACTGCCGCCATTCCCTCTTCATTAGCATCATAGCGGCAGAATTTACAACACATGCGAGATCCACATCAGATGACAAAATGGTGGACAATCGCACAGTACCAGGAATCATGGTCCAGCCAAATTGATACACACATTTTTGGGGGGACACAATTCAATCCATGACACCTTCCCTCCCTTTTTCCTTCCTTTCCTTCCCTTCTTCCCTTCTTTTTTTCTCTCTTTCTAATAGTGGAGGAAATACATGAATATAATTTTTAAAAAATGAGAAAGGACAAAGGACAAATTTACTACAAGATATATATGATAATACAAATCATGAAGAAGGGCTTGGAGCTTTGCAGAAAGAGTCAGGGCATCTAATTTGGAGATTTTATGGTCAAGGAAGCCTTTGCTAATTGTGTCATTTGTGATAAGCCTTTAATAAAAATGAAGAAAAAGCATTCCAAGTCCAGGAAGAGAAAGGGTATGGTGTAGTGGTTTAAGAGCACAGGCTTTGGAGTCACAGACTTGTTAGGAGTCTCAGTTCTGCCACTATCTTAGTAAATTTATATAAAGTCTGTGTTTTTCTCATATGAAAATAACAGTAAAAGTGTAAATATATACTACACAAGTGTTATTATATTACTATTACCTGATTAACACTTATTTACCATGAGCCTTCAGCTTAAAAGCTTACGAGTTGCCATTCGAGGTACAACAATTGGTTGCTACTCACCTGGAGCAACAGAGCAAGAAGAAGAGTCAGGAATAGGAGGAGGAAATGGAATGCATGACCAATTGCCTCCAGGAACAACTGCCTCCTTTGCCTTAAGGCCAGAAAAGTTGAATTTCGCCTGGCTACCATTCCTGAATGTTTTGATTAAAGATTCTATAGCAGAATCCTGATCAACAGGAAGGGGAATACAGAACAGAGTTTCAAATTCTCATGAAATTCAGAATTTCTTGAGCCATTGAGGCTGGGTGAACCGCTGAAACTATTGCCATGAAATAATTTTTAAACTTTAAACCAAAAATATCCTCTGAAATCTTCTTTAATCCAAATAATAGTTAGCTTATAATTAAGAGTGAAAGGAACGTTGGCCTTGAGCATTGTGCTGTTTTAAAGAACTATTTATATGGGATCAAACAGACAACAGCAACTTCAAAGACTAGATAGGAATCGTAGGGAACAGTGAGTTGTGTTCTCTGTGACTATCTCAGTCATGAAATTCTGCATGTTAGCAAATATGTATTTACTCTCTCTTTTCCTGATTAGACCGTGAAGCACTATCCGGAAAGTCTGCATATGTCTTCAATATAGGATGCCCTAGCACAATGCCTGGCTCTTGGATCATTTGTTGCTGACTCATTACTCTCAGAGACCATTTGATAGGCATGCCACATTGTCAGAAGAAAATGACAATTTTCCTTTAGGCAATGCTGGCCCGAAGTTCATGATAAATCAGTCTAAAATGTGGATCTATCTGACTTCTTCAGTAGAAGAGCAATAAAGCAACGTCTTACAGAAATTTCCAAATGGTAGCAAAAGAAAGTCAAGTGAGGGATTGTGCAGGAACAGAGAAAAAGAAGATCCTTAACTACTTCTCAAACAGCTCCCGAGAATTAAAAAGAACAAATCAACAAGCAATACTATTGGAAAGAAAACTTGTATCCCCAGATAGATAAATAAATAGCTTGCAAATCATTCTGTCTATTAACTGGATTCCAGCCTATGAGGAACATGACTAACACGCCTCAAAGCAGTAGGGAAAAAAAAGGAGAAATATGACTTATATCATCTTGAGATACACTCTATGATACATAGCAGAGAGGCAGTCCTATCTGTCTAAATAACTCAGAGACTAGAGCCAGGTGACATTTTTCAGTTGGAGGTAATTCATTACCAATTCCCGGCAATAGGAAAGTGTTGCAGGATTGGCATTGGTAGTGTTTTAAGGACTTGTAAGATTGATTTATGATAATATATTACAGCCATTAAATATGTGTTAAGAAAAAAGTCTAAGGGCAATACCTGTCTAATGACTGAAAGTTACAAATACTAAAAAAAGAAATTTTTGAGATGATAAAGAGGTAGTGATGAAGAGTACTGAGATTAAACTGAGAGATTAGAGATGCTTTTGCCCAAGAACACTTTTTTTTCCCCCCAGCAGCTATTTTCTTGAATGTTGAAGGGAAGAGAAGGGAACTGGTATTTACTGAGTACCTATTCAGATCCAGGTCACCATGCTTGATACAATCTTTACAAAAAATCTTGTGACGGTACACAAATGGGAAAACTAGATCTTGTAATGAATAAGCCAAGTCAGCCACTTTAAGAAGTGGAAGAACTGGAATTCAAACCCCAGCTTGACCCTGTTTCTGGCATTTTTTCCTGCTCTCTGGCATAGCTGTTTTCTCAAATCCCATGGAATACTGTGCAATTTTCCAATTAGATTTCCTATTTTGTTGAAACAAGTTAATAAGAAAATATTTTTTATTGTTATTAGCCATTGTAAAATATATCGGAGAAGTAGTCATGCTGAAGTATGTTTTTACTATTTTATTTGGAAATGAGTTGCTGGTCCTATTGCAAAGTTTGGTGAGGCTCAAGAAGCCCATGTCATGTGGGTGTTCATCCTGGCACCAGGGTCCATAGTCAGAGTGAGAATCACACTGTCCACTTCCTCATTGCCCCAAATGGGTGAGTGGTGAGTCTATTGCAAGTGTCACTACTTGAAGCTACATTATTTAATTTGTTTATTCATGAATTCATTGCATGTGTATTAATTGAGTTCTGTCTAGGTGCTGATGGTAAAAAATTAAGGAAAGGAACCATCCCTTTCAAGTGTACACTCTAGTTAGAGAATCAAACAATAAGCAATAATCAAACAAAAACATAATGGCTCAATGATGCCACACACAATACTGTGAAGAATAAATCAGGGAAATACAAGAGAAAATGACTGCATTCCAATATACATAGCGGTCAAGGAAGTTGACTCTGAAGAACTGACATTTAACTCAATATGAGAATGATGACAAGCAGTCATCAATGAAAGGGAAGTTTTTCCAAGAAAAGATAAACAAGTGCAAAAGCTAGAGGCTGTATACGTGCAAAGAGTGGTGGATGATGAGCCAAAAATGACCCTTATCATGTTTCTTTAGGTTATTTTTCTTTGTCTTTGTATTTTAGATGCTTGGCTCTGGTAGCATCGTAAAGGGGAAACCTATGGCATCATTCTTAATAAGAAGGGGGTGAGTTAGGTGCTACTGAAATAGTCCTGGTGAGATTTATGAATGTAGAGTAGGACCAGGTATTTGGGTTGAGAGAAGTAAACTGCTGTAACAAGAAAGCTGGTCTTGGAGAAACAGAGGATCTAAAGACGAAGCATGATTACTAAGGCTAGTAAGTTGGGTAGACATAAATTACAGAAGGCCATCAATGCCAGACTAATGTTGCTTCCATCTGGAGACCCTTTACCTATTCGAGTTTATTAGCTAAGACTTATGGGAAGTTAGCATAGGATATGCGAAAAAGAGAAATAAGAAATCTAAAAGAACTCTAGTGATGATTTTACCAACCAAGGAAAATTGGAACATGTCATCGTGGATGGCAGAGGTCAAATTTTTTACCTTTCTTCTCAGAGATGATAATTATATGTCATAATGCATATTGTAATTGTGGAAGTGCCAGGCCAGATGACCTAACAGATATTTTCAATTTGTAATTTCTTTGCTGTAAAATTAAGTATTAATCAAACTAAAAGCCTGCTAGGCTGGTTAAAGGTTGACTCTGCACTGAATAGCCAGACGTAATAGGCCTGCCTTTCTCTCCCATTTATTGATGTCCTCTGCACAGTTCCTCAAAGAGATCCTGGGAGACCTCTGTCAGTTCAGCCAATCTACATTCTATTCCTTTTTTTTTGGTGGGAGTGGGGGAGTTCTAACCGGGACATGGCATTGTAAGTGTAGTACAATGAGAATCAGTATAAGAGAACAGTTGAAAGTAAAGGTTTTTGATTAAAATAAACAAGCCCTTAGAGGGAATTTAAAACTCCCAGTTTGGGAGACTCACACTCATTTTTATACCATTTAAAATGCAAAGAAAACAAATCTCAAAATTCTTTAAAATGGCTGATATAATAACTAAACCACATTTCTGTGAAATAACACAGTTATGCATATTATTCTCGTTCTGTATATATTATTCTAGAATAGCATCTCACATGTCCCCATCAGGTATAGAAAGATGAGATGTCTTTTTTTTTTCTTTAATACTATAAAACAGTACTTCTCAATGTTTTAGTAAAGGTTTTTATAAATAAGTATACAAGTTGGCTTATTACAATATCTAAAATGTATCGTGTGGTTTGTCGTATCCAACAAGTTGTGACTGATTTGTTGTATCAATTGACTTTGTAAGCCCAGTAACAAATTTACAATAAGGAAACAGGATGTTCATTTAAAAGCAAAACAACATCCTTTTATTCATAAAATTCTCAGATATTAATTATATATGTTTGGAGGTTAACAGAGAAGCTAAAAAGCTAAGTAAGAAAATTCTTTAAAATTAAACAGGCACCATGTTTACACTATACTCTAGGGAATGTCACAAGCACTGTATCTGTAAGATCTTATTAAAATATTATTTTACAAATGAAGAAACTGAGGTTTATAACTATTGGTGTTATTCTTATCAACAACAATCCTTGTTATTACTAATATTAATCATGGTAGATATTCTCAAAATGTGGTGACTGTCAGTCTTTCCCTCCCTATATGTATGTTGGCTTCTCAGATCAAAATACAGAGTCTAATTGCCCTTAGTTTGCATATGGGCTGGCTTTGGCTCTAAAAACTTGCTTGTTCAATAAACCAAAAACCAAACTTGTTGCCATCGAGTTGATTCTGACTCATAGCTACCCTATAGCACAGAGTAGAACTGCCCCATAGGGGTTCCAAGGCTGTAGTCTTTACAGAAGCAGACTGCCACATCTTTCTCCTGCAGAGTGGCTGGTGGGTTCAAACTGCTGATCTTCTGGTTAGCAGCTGAGCGCTTAGCCACTGAGCCGCCAGGGCTCATTCCAATAGAATGCAGCAAATGTGATGTTTTGGGAAATCTATGACTAGGTCATTAAAAGAAAACTGTGCTTTCTGTTTGGGTCAATGTTGGGGTATGCCTTTGTGCTCCCAGCTGCCATACTCTGCAAAAGTCAAGTCACATAGAAAGGCCACGCATAGGCACTCTTCTTGATGCATGAGCTGATCTCTTAGCTGACTGCCAGTATACACTACCCAGCATGCAAGGAAAGAAGCCTCTTGCATGTAGAGCTCAATCAAGCCATTAGATAATTCCATCCACAGCCACCATCTAACAGCAACTGCAGAAGAAACGCCTAAGAAGCATTCTTAACTGAGTACAAAGCTTCTTCTGAGCTGTTAGAAATAATAATAAATTGTTGCGTTAAGCCATTAAGTTTTGGGGTTGTTTGTTATGAGTAATAGATAATCAAATCAATAATTGGCATTTATTATGGCATAGGGCTAAGACACTTACATGAATTATCTGCTTAATTCTTATAATAGTACTAATACACAGATATACAGATGAGACAAATTAGTATCACAAAAATTAAGAATTGTCTAAAAGTCACAGGGATAGTAAGTGATTCAAGTCCTCACTGTCTGACTCTAAACAATGCTCTTGGCTGCTATGAAAAAATCATTTTACATATAGAGCTAAGATTCCCTTCACTCCCATCTGTAATCGTCACCCATTTGTCCTAGTTCTGACTTGGAGAACAACTTTTCTCCCTTATCAAGGAAAACTTCCAATTCCTCTTCTTTGCTGAGTGGTCTATGAGTGGCAGTTCCTGAGCTTTTCTAGCATGACGGATGCAGGGCTCAGGTGATCCAGGGAGCCTGCACGGCGGAAAATGCAGTGGGAAGCTGAACTCGGTGAGGTAGATAATATAGTAAGGCCTATTGTACTGAATTGAGTGTCAAGATACAAAAATAAAAATAATTTTTATAGGTCAGCTGTAGACTAGAAATCTTAAAGACTGGGATGTGAGAAGAGGAAACTTCAAAGTAAGTGAATTACTGGTAGGTGGATTTGGGGCAACCTTCAAAAACAAGTCTTTTTGTTGTGTCCCAAACTGAAAGATTGGCAGTTCGAACCCACCTAGAGGCTTTGTGGGAGAAAGACTTGGTGATCTGTTCCTGTACAGATAACAGCCAAGAAAACCCTATGAGGCAGTTCTATTCTGTCATATGGAATTCCTATGAGTTGAAAATTGACTGGATGGCACCCAACAACAGCAACAAAACATGATGAGAAGTTGTATTTAAAGGGTCAGAAAAGATATCAAGCCTTCCCATATTTTTTAACAGAGTATCATATCCTCCTTCCCCAAGAAAAACCTTCCACGTCTTAAATTTAAATAAATTCAGTTCACTCCCAAGAAGATATTTGCCATCTCCTGCCTTGCTTCTCTTACATGTGTGCACACAATGTAAAAACAAACTCTTATTTACACAAAGATGATCAGTTTCTTTTGAGCCAGAAGGGGCTCTGTTTTTCTTAATTTCTTGCCATCTCCCAGGATAAACTTAGATAAGCTTTTACTTCCTCCTGGTATACTTCATCAAGAACTCCCTGTGGCCCTCTCAACTGGTCCTATAAACAGATTTCTAAGTACATCTTCCACCAAGAGGCTCAGCAAGAATCTCCCCCCAGACTCATTATACCATTCTAAGGGAAGAACAACATGTAATAAAAATAAACTGGCAAAAGTTAATTTGATCAGAAACACAAAAAGAGTAGAAGAGGATGAAACTGGCCCCCGGTTTTTTCTCCTCTTTGCCTGGGAGAACATATATTTATCTTTGTATTTCATGCATTAAGTTAAGAGCATACAGGTAGTCCCCGACTTGGGTTTCCAATCTGATGACTCCATTGCAAGTTGGTTCTGACTTAGGTTAAATACGTTTTTTTTTTTTTTAGTTTTCATTATTATTACCTTTTATTGTCAGCATCTTTATAAATACGACCTTTATTTGTCATTGGAGGTTGGCATGAGAATAATAACGTCAGCAAAGTATGCGCTGAAACATTGTATGTAGTACTAACGACAAGATGTACAAAAAAAGGACGGTGGTAATTACGATTTGTGGTAACTTGAATACGTCCTATGTCGGAGACTACCTGCAATAGCTTGTTGCTCAGTGCTCACGGTCATGAATACCAGTGGTCAACTCTCCCTAGTCAGCATTCTTTAAAATTTTTTCCCATACAAAAATTTATACATACATTGTTATGTGACTCTAATTGCTCTCCCCATACTGTGACAGCACACTCCTCCTTTCCACA
>NW_004443950.1:6365664-6366481 GCF_000243295.1 Trichechus manatus latirostris
TAGCCTCCTATATTACAAGAAAATAAATTTCTGTTTGTTAAAGCCATCCACTTATGATATTTCTGTTAATAGCAGCGCTAGATAACTAAGAGGCCATTTGACAATTAAAAAAAAAAATTAGGAACATTTTTGTTGCCACAGACTATAGCATGTCAAACAAGCTCTGATTTGAATTTTCAATCAGTTTTATATAGTTATACAGCCTAAATTAGTAACTTACCTGAATGAGCTTGTTTTCTCATCTGTAAACAACACTCTTAGCTACATGAGCAAGTTACTGACACTAAATTGATTTTCCATAAATATTTATTGATTCAAAACATAATTGTTGAGCTTCTGTTATGTAGTAGGCAATGCTGGGTGACATGTACACTAATCTTTATGGTCCTTCAAGTGAGGGAACTTTTCTCCTAATATCCTATCTGTATTAGGTTTTGCTTACTGCTGTAACAAATTATTACAAACTTAGTGATTGAAAACAACACAAATGTATTACAGTTCAGAACATCAGTATTCCAGCACAGGGTCTCACTGAGGTGAGGTCAGGGTGTCAGGCAGGGCTGTGTTCCTTCTAGAGGTTACAGGGGAGAATCTAATTCTTTGCCTTTTCTAGCTTCTAGAGATCACTCACATTCCTTGACTCCTAGCCCCCTCCCTTCTTCTTAAAAGTAAGCGGCATTGCTTCTCTCTACCATTCTTCTTTCATCACATCTCCCCCCCATCACAGCCTTTAAGGACGCTGTGATTGCATCCAGCCCACCTAGATAATCCAAGAGAATCTACCCATCTCAAGGTCCAAAGACTTACTCACATCTGC
>NW_004443950.1:6367486-6373551 GCF_000243295.1 Trichechus manatus latirostris
GGGGATTAATTTAGCTGAGGTGCCATCCTAAAACCACATAAGCTTTAAATTTATCATTTCAGCAAAGTTATTGTTCCTTCAAAAAAGGTATACAAGGTATTTTACCTGCAGGATGCATAACTAGAGAAAGCGTTTCCTGCAGCGATTCTCTGCCGTTCTACTAAATTAACTGCACAAAAACCGACCACATTACTGTATGACATTTAGTTTTTCTAATCTGTTTAATGCCATGGTTTGCACATGATATATTCTGATGTGCTTTTATGTTTCAGATACTAAAAAAGCACATTATAAGTGCAGTAGGGATTCTTTTACAGACAATATAACTTGTTACAAATTGCATTTTCAGAAAAATTATACTGAAAAATCCAATCTTATGATTCCCCCCCCTCAAAATTACATTTTACCTCCTGCAAGTCTTCTGTCTCTTGTGTCTAAGCATCTTCACTTTTAGATCCCCCTGATTCATTTTCCTTTCCTCTGTGCCCTGTGGTAAATGAATTCAAATCTATTTTTAAGGTAAAAATCGACAGCACTTGGAGATGCAGTCAGCATTTATGTGATGCTAAGACATGCACAGATGCCATGGGAGAACTTTTGAACACATTTTTGACTCAAGTATAGATTTCAACTCTGTAATCTCTTTTTATTCCTAGCAAAATTGGACTCTCTGTCGTTTGACTTTCTGCACTCAGCAAGTATTTATAAAATATCAAATTAGTAACAAAATAGTCCACATCTATTCTTTCATACGTTCAATATGTGTGTTAATGAAATTATAATAAAATTGAACCTCCTCAAGAAGCTTTGCTATCCAAGCTATGTGATCCAATGTGTGTGTGTGTGTGTGTGTGTGTGTGTGTGTGTGTGTGTGTGTGTATTTTACAGGTATATAATTTTGAAATAAAACACATATTTTACAACTTTACAATACGGTATTTTCGCGAGTAGAGACACAAATAGAGAAATGCGGAGTACTTACACTAGTTTTTGTGCACTGGTTCTGCCATCGCTAGCAAATAATATTTAGATTAAAAACTTCATATTTTCAAGGAAGGAATTGGTTTGGATTTTAATAATAGGCCTTTCCCTTTTAATTCTGTAGATATCTTTTTTTTTTTTTTTTGGTTTTTTATTTACCTTTTTTCTTACTTTCTTCTGCATTTGTTCCAATTACCTTCTCATTCTAAGCTTCTAAGAGCTAGTAAAGTTCCACTATCACTTTAAAGAATTTGGAGAAATTCAGAAATACGACAAATATACACATTAAAAGATTTATACAGGTGGCCATTTGACAGTCTAAACGTCAGGGGCCTTAGTTCATGTGGCAAGTCTTTTTTGTTTTGTTTTGTAATAATAAAACCCTGTGTATCACTGAATTAGAGATAGCCTATTCAGTTAGAGATATTTCTTGCCATTTTTTTTTTTAATCAAAGTTCTGCTTTCAGTTGGAATGATATTACGCAACTATTGAATCACTGTTAATTGTGTAAAAATACAGTAGGACCTCCTATCTGCATAGCAACAATTGTGAGGATGGCACAGGGCCGGGCAGCACTTCCTTCTGTTATACGTGGGGTTACTATAAGTCAGAACTGACCTGATAGCACCTAACACCAACAACAACATCTGCAACCTTAGGAAGATATTAGACTATGTCCGCACCTATGTCTAGAGCTCAGATTCTTGTCAGTAGCTTGGTAAAAAGAGTTAAGACCATTTCTTAGAAGGATGAAATAAGTAAATTCCTGCATTGGCCATGGCCAATGACTCTGGTGATTTGAAAGAGCACATCTGCCATATCAGGCTGGTGAGGGAGAACAGAAAGGAACACATTTGATTGGGGTGAACTGAGAGCTCAACCTTTCATTAAATTAATAGACATCAGGGCCACCCTACAATTCCTGCTGCTGTTCTAAAGTTTTTTTTTTTTTTAATCCATGTTTATGAATTAGATAGTATACATTTTTGAAATATGAATAATGGTACACCCATGAAATACAAAAATTAACCAAGACTAAGAGAAATTTGTTTTTAAATTTAAGTGGTAGAAAAGAAACCTAATTACAGAACAGTGCTCACAGTATATTCAAGATAAATCCAAGATCATATCTTATAAAATCATAATTAGTCCACATTTTAAATCTGTGAAATTATTGGGAAGGAATTTTAATGTCTACAGCTGTCAAACCACCTCTACCCAGCTTTTCACAGAACACAGGGACAAGTGGGTAGACACGTCCACGATCTGGTAAAGACAATGGTTTTTGAACCTAGAGAGTGCTAGGTTATTGGGATCAAATTCATTTACAAGGTAGGATTGATTTGAAAGTCAGCCAGAGAAAAAGATTATTACAAACTATTCTTGAAATAAGAAGGATGTGTCAATAAATGGAGATAGCACTGACAACTCTTGGAAGTAGATTTGGGAAAAAATAACCACTGATGCTTATTATTATACTATAAGTGGTTGTCGTAAGTATCATTTTGCCAGCTTCCATTGAGAGGCAGAAATAATTAGAACCAATACCCTGGGGGTTTCACGATGCCAGAATTGATATCTGTCCTGCTCATACGCCAACGACTGGACTAGTACTAGTTTCGTTAGATAAAGAAAGACTTTAGCAATAACTTATGGGAATTGTAAATATTTCAAACAGCAAAGGAAGAAAAAAAACAGGTTCTTATAACACTAAATTGACTTTTGTATACTGTCCTATATGCATTTTGTGGGGAGGGGATACACACAAAGCTCAGTTTCTAGAAAGCGAATTTATTCTGCTTGATGTTTATCGTGTTTAGAGATGATGTGAATACTGACAGCAGTCACCATGAAGAAGGTTGTGTAGGTCACAAATTAATTTCAAATGTGACATTCAATTAGCCATATGACAAGAATGCTTAAGTTTTGTCACCAATGCCCATTGCTTTATTGTCAAGCAGTTTCATGAAGGTTAAGATTCAATAATTAACAAGGATACAATTTTTAATTCAACATCAGTATACAAATCCAAAGGATGTAAATGACAGAGACATTGTATTGTTTGTGATTACTCACTCTAGGGAGATACTAATGCTCTAGAATGATAACATTTCTTCCTCTGTACTGCAAGAAGAAATCTTGTAATGCTAATTGTTCTTTGCGGAATTTCTTTGAAAATCAAGGAAATATAGTTTGCTGATCAAAGCTCCCTGGTTCCCAGGTGTTGGGGTCGGCGAGACAGTTTCCCCTCTTGGATAAATTATTTCCCCAAGTTGAAAATGTTTTAAAGGAAAATGCCTCCATTGCAAGTTGTCATTTGGGGACAAAACACTAATCACAGGAGAGGTTTCTGGAAGAAGAATGCAAATGAAATTCAAAGTTCTTTAGGGAAGGCTTCACAATTGTGAAAGTATTTGGAAATTATGAGGAATTAAACTTCCTGCTAGCCTAAACGTCTTACTTAGCACCCATCTGCGAATGACTATGAGCAAGTTTTCAGAGCATAAATTATTACAGGGAGGAATAATTGTTTCCTAACAAAAACAGTGATTCAGAATAACCAGAATTAGTTAAAAAAAAAATTACTTCCAGCATCAGGATCTCGTCTATGTTGTGTGTTATTTGTATTCCTTTGGGGAAGTCAATCCCTCTGAAATGCTGCTTACTTACAGGCTAAGTGGAGATAATTATATTAAAACTGATAATATATTTCATAAAATTATTATGAATATTAAATGCAATAATGACTCTGAAGTCCTTTATTTGAGAAGAACTGTGGCGTCATATGTAATTGCACAGGCTCCAGTGTGAGGTGACTGGGGTTTGAATATTGTTTTTTCTCCAATTACTACTTATGTGACTTGAGCAAATAAATGATCTATGTCCTTTAATTTCCACCCTCTGTAAAAAGGGTTTAATGTTTTCATAAGGATGCTATGAAGATAATATTACATAATATATAAATTATTCTTAAAACAAGACCTGGTAAATATCAATAAAATTTAGCAAATTGCATCATCTGAAGTGCAGTTTGTTCTCAATAAATTTCCACTTTGATCTTTTTTGCTCACATTTAATACCTTTAACTCTTAGTAAATTTTATGCATGCAGTGTCAGCAACATAGCTTTACTACTTTACTTCCAGCCTTGCCAAAGGCATTTTAATTTATAATTTTAAGTGGAGCATTGGTTACATATTTTCTCATTTAAGGCGAGGTGACTTTTGCCTCTGGCTTCCCAAAAGGCATTTTCCTAGCCATTGTGCAGGTATCTGTTGAAATGGCTAATGATAAAAGCATTGATAATCAGAAAAGACAGCTAGTAGATTGGTTTTAGCAGAGAAAGTTTCTACCTACCATGTCCATGAAGACAGAAAGCATTGCAAGTGCAAAATTAGTTAATGAGTAGAAAGTGATCATTCATGTCTGAGCAGGGTTACTAGAATAAAAAAATATCCACCAGACTGTGATTACTTGCTTTTTTTCTCTATTTAAATTAAAAACTATTTAAATCCACCACTTGTCTGTCAGTTTGTCATACTGTGGTGGCTTGTGTGTTGCTATGATGCTGGAAGCTATGCCACCAGTATTTCAAACACCAGCAGGGTCACCCATGATGGACAGGTTTCAGCAGAGGTTCCAGATTAAGACAGACTGGGAAGAAGGACATGCCCATCTACTTCTGAAAAAATTGGCCAGTGAAAACCTTATGGATAGCAGCAGAACATTGTCTGATATAGTGCAAGAAGATGAGCCCCTCAGGCTTGAAGGCACTCAAAATACGACTGGGGAGGAGCTGTCTCCTCAAAGTAGAGTTGACCTTGAAGTGGATAAAGTAAAACTTTTGGGACCTTCATTTACTAATGTGGCATAGCTCAAAATGAGAAGAAACAGCTGAAAATATCCGTTAATAATCTGAATGTGGAATGTATGAAGTATGAATCTAGGAAAATTGGAAGTTGTCAAAGAAGAAATGGAACGATTGAAGATAGACATCCTAGGGCATTAGTGAGCTGAAATGGACTGGTACTGGCCATTTTGAATTGGACAATCATTGGTATGCTAAGCCAGGAATGACAAATCGAACAGGAACACAGCAGCGTCATATTCATTGTCAAAAAGAACATCTCAAGATCTATCTTGAAGTAAGATGCTGTCAGTGATAGAATAATATCCATACATCTACAAGAAAGACCAGTTAATACGACTATTATTTAAATTTTTGCACCAACCTCTAATGACAAAGATGAAGAAACTGAAGATTTTTACCACCTTCAGCAGCCTGAAACTGATCAAACGTATAATCAAGATGCATTGATAAATACCGGTGATTGGAATCCTAAAGTTAGAAACAAGAAGAATCAGTAGTTGGAAAATATGGCTTGGGTGATAGAAATGACACCAGAGAGCTCATGATAGAGTTTTGAAAGACCAACAACCTACTCATTAGAACTACTTTTTTTCAGCAACCTAAATGGTAAGCATACACAAGTGGACCTCACCAGATAGAATACAAAGGAATCAAATGAACTATATCTGTGGAAAGAGAAAATGGAGAAGCACAGTATCAGTCAGAACAAGGTCAGGAGCTGAATGTGGAACAGACTATCAGTTGCTCATATGCAACTTTAAGTTGAAGCAGAAGAAAATTAAAATGAATCCTTGAGAGCCAAAGCATGACCTTGAGTATATCCCATCTGAATTTAGACAACATCTCAAGAACAGATTTGAAGCATTGGACACTAATGACTGAAGATCAGAGGAGTTGTGGGATGACAACAAGGACATCATACATGAAGAAAGCAAAAGGTCATTAAAAAGACAGGAAAGAAAGAAAAGACCAAAATGGATGTCAGAAAGACTCTGAAACTTGATCTTAAATATAGAGTAGCTAAAGCCAATAGAAGAAATGAAGTAAAAGAGCTGAACAGAAGATTTAAAAGGGCAGATCGAGAAGACAAAGTAAAGTATTATAATGAAATGTGCAAACACCTGGAGTTAGAAAACCAAAAGGGAGGAACATACTAGGTATTTCTCAAGCTGAAAGAACTGAAGAAAAAATTCAAGCCTCAAGTTGCAATACC
>NW_004443950.1:6374211-6377653 GCF_000243295.1 Trichechus manatus latirostris
TATCCTTTTCCAAATTATTCCATCACCATTATCTTCAACTCACTGCCCCCTAGGCTTCCCATCAAACCTTTTGAGTTGCTGTTGTCGGTTTGATCTCACATAGATAGTTGTTTTTTTTTTTGTAACTTAGATGAAGGTTTACAGAACAAATAGTTTCTCATTAAACAGTTAGTACACATATTGCCTTATGACAATGGTTAACAGCCCTATGACATGTCAACACTGTCCCTTGTCAACCTTGGGTTCCCTATCACCAGCTTTCCTGTCCCCTCCTGCCTTCAAGTCCTTGTCCTGGTACTGCTGCGCCTCATTAGTCTCATTTTGTTTTATGGGGCTGTCCAATCCCCGGCTGAATGGTGAACTTCAGGAGTGAATTCACCACTGAGCTAAAACGGTGTCCGTAGCCACACAAGTAACATTTTGCTGAAAATAATTCAAAAACATTTGTAGCAGTACTTCAACAGGCAACTGCCAGAAATTCAAGCCAGTTTCAGAAGAGGGCGTGGAATCAAGGATATCATTGCCGATGTCAGATGGATCTTGGCTGAAAGCAGAGAACACCAGAAAGATGTTTACCTGTGTTTTATTGTCTATGCAAAGGAATTTGACTGTGTGGATCATAACAAATTATGGATAACATTGAGAAGAATGGGAATTCCAGAACACTTAATTGTGCTCATGCAGAACCTGTACGTAGACAAAGACGTGGTCATTTGAATACAAGGTGGTACTGTGTGGTTTAAAATCATGAAAGTTGTGCATCAGAGTTGCATCCTTTCATCATTCTTATTAAGTTTGTATGCTGAGCAAATAATCCGAGAAGCTGGACTATACGAAGAACAAGGCATCAGGACTGGAGGAAGACTCACTAACGACCTTTAAGATGCAGATGATACAACCTTCCTTGCTGAAAGTGAAGAGGTCTTGAAGCAATTACTGATGAAGATCAAAGACTACAGCCTTCAGTATGGATTACACCTCAACAGAAAGAAAACAAAAATCCTCACAACTGGACTAATAAGCAACATCATGATAAACGAAGAAAATATTGAAGTTGCCAAGGATTTCATTTTACTTGGATCCACAATCATCTGCCATAGAAACAGCAGTCAAGAAATCAAATGACACATTTTATTGGGCAAATCTTTTGTAAAAGACTTCTTTAAAATGTTAAACAGCAAAAATGTTACTTTGAAGACTAAGGTGCGCTGACCCAAGCCATGGTATTTCAGCTGTCACATATGCATTCAAAAACTGAACAATGAATAAGTATGACTAAAGAAGAATTGATGACTTTGAATTATGGCATTGGCGAAGAGTATTGAATATACAAAGGACTGCCAGAGCAAACAAATCTGTTTTAGAAGAAATACAGCCAGAATGCTCCTTAGAAGTAAGGATTGCAAGACTTCATCTCAAGTGCTTTGGATATATTTTTAAGCGGGTCTAGTCCCTGGAGAAGGGACATCATGCTTGATAAATTAGAGGGTCAGCGAAAAAGAGGAAGACCTTCAACAAGATGGATTGACACAGTGGCTGCAACAATGGGCTCAAACATAACAATGATTGTGAGGATGGTGCAGGACCAGACCGTGTTTTGTTGTGTTGTACATAGGGTTGCTATGAGTTGAAAGTCTCTGGATAGCACCTACCAACAACAACAACATTAAAATCATATCCACTATCGAAAACATTGAAGTACTGGGAGAACAACAGTCATTTTATATTTCCATTTATTACAGTGGCCAGAAAATTCTAATAGAATGTATTTTCTTAGACATATTCTTTGATGTGTAAGAAATAATCAATGCAGCATATCTCAGAAAATCATTACAGTAAACTGGAGACTTGATAACACCAAGGTCTATATGATGCTCGAGAGAAGTTCCTTTATCAGTACATTATTCTGACTTTCTGATTGAAATCAGCAATTTAAGATAATGACACTTTTTAAAATCCTGAATCTGCTACTTTTGATAGTATGACTTCATTAAGGCTCAATTTCCTCTTCTGTAAAATGAGGAAAACAATGGTACTAAACTTAGAGAATTTTATTTTGAGGATTGACAAGGTAAGAGGATGATGGGAAGGTGGCTGAAATCCATCTTTTGTTCTTCTTTGGTGCCATTCAGCCGATCCTACAACTCACAGCAACCCCATATGACAGAATAGAACTTGCCCATAGAGTTTTCTAGACTAATCTTTACTAGAGCAGATAGTCAGATCTTCCTCCCACAGAGTCACTGGGTGGGTTTGAACAGCCAACCTTTTAGTCAGCATCCAAGACCTTAACTATTGTTCCACCAAGTCTACTAGAAATTCATCTATTATAAATAATGTTATAATCCTACATTCTATACAATGTAAAATTTACCCACAATTTTTTAAAATTATTTTATACATTTTCTCTAGAGAAAAAAAATCACAGGATATAAATACCATGAAAATATCACTAGCAATCAATAAATGAAGAAAAAGACATATTTAGTATATTACTCTAACACTGTAAGCAGCTGTACTTCCTTATCCACAGAATTTTTATGTTTCCAAATACCTCTACCATGCATTAATTTTCTCTCCTTCCTCTATGAGGCAGGAAGCAGCATGTTTACTAGCCCAGCTCTTTACAGAGAAAAAAACTGAGTCATCTTGGATTTTAATATATTATACAAGACACAAAAAGTGAGCAACGTATTTGAAACTTTAGATTAGATTTGCTGTACCTACCCCCGAGTCATTTACTATCTCATCTTCCTGATCTCCTTCCTACAGTTGCTGTAAAGATTATATTTCTTAAATAGGAAGAAAGAAAGGAAGTAAGGAATTAGAAAAGGAAGGAAGGTAGATAGGAAGGAGTGAAGAATGGAGAGGGAATAAAAAATTGCAAAGACATTTATGTAACCCTGATAATTCTCTGGCTTCATATAGCTCAGACTTTTAACAAATTCTTATTTAAAGGAATCGTATATGGGAGTTCCAAGACACAGAAAATTAATGTCAATATTAATTGTAGTTATATTTTTTTCCTTGAAAAGAGACACCCAAAGGTTTTATAGACATAGCCCTCAGACAATCTTTGGACATCTTCACGAGTCATTGTTTTCATTTTCCAAGAAGTCCACACACACACAACAACTGGTGAAAATTGCACCCACTCTTTTATGAACACATGTCACTCGCTGCTACATTGCTCTTCCTGTTCCCCTCCCCTTTCACCTCCCTGCGAACCATACCATGACCTGAAATGACAACTTGAAGAGTCCAGCTCATACGTTCATCTTACATGGTCAAAAAGGCAGGAGTAAAAGCCCATGAAGAAATGTGGAGGGAAGTGTTCAGAGTCTGCTGGGAAGCATACTTTTTTTCTTGGTCTGCTTATAACACTGGGTTAAAATGTTTTTAAGTGGATGCTCCTCTCTAATTCATTGCTCTTACTTCCAAG
>NW_004443950.1:6378534-6380021 GCF_000243295.1 Trichechus manatus latirostris
ATGAGGGTAAAAATACCTTTTGCAGTGCTTGGAATTCTCTCTGCACACCGTGGTCTAACTTATACCATTAGCACAGAAATATTCCTTAGCTCATCGGGAAACTAAAAAAAAAGAAAACGAAACAAGGCTAAATCATGTAATAAGAGGATCAGGGGGAACAACAGTGCTTGCACGCGTGCACTTTTAAAATATTCAGTAATTATTCTAGCTTCTCTAGGTGCTTCAGTTTTACTTCTGGGAATAAAATGTTGTGCACCTAAGTCTCTAACTGAATACTTTACATACACTTGGTGCAAATCTCAACCGAGGAGTATAAAAGGAATATACTGATAATGATTCAATAATGGTTGTGCTATTTTTTATGATTATATTTGTGCCACATAAATGTCAAAGCACTGTAGAAGACAGAGACAATCATTCTTGCCATGTGTCTTTTTAAAATTCTCTAACTGCATTCAGAATCTAATAGAATGGCGAGGGACTCTTCATGTGAGTATGTATGTGTGTTTGTGTACATACGTGCATGAATTTACACCTATTCTCTCAATAACCTTGCTTTTGAGGGGTGGTGGATAAATTACAAAAAACAAAAACAGATTAAGTCATAGTTCTGTTGACTACTCACAGTCAAGAAAAGGAAAGAGACATTAAACAAAAAAGAACAATTTTAAAGATATGTGCTTATGAAAGTGTGAATTATAAAGTAGCACAAATAGAGACTACCAGGCATTTCTTGAATCATCATCTGTGATAGAGATACAGGCAATTATCATAACGTTAGTAACAACGATGCATAGCATTCATCGACCATTCACTATGTACCAGGTACTGTGATAAGTATTTTCTCTCTTTATTGAACAGTGTTATACATAGGAGAAAAGTGCATATATTTTAAGTATTCAGCCTGATGAGTTTTTACAAACTGGACATATCCTTGTAACCAGTAGGCAGTAGCTGGTATTTGCCTACTCCAATTCATAAAGACATTCTATATTTTTCTGTAAAAGCTTTGCTATTTTATCTTTCATATTTAGATATGCAAGCCATTAAACGTTGACTATCGTGTACATCAAGAGGTAAAGGTCAAAATATATTTCTTCTCATATGGATAGCCAAATGATACAACACCATTTATTGAAAATACCAATTAAGAGCTGTTCAGAAACTTCAAAAGGATTTTTAAAAAACCGACATGCATAGACACAGAAGATTAATTGTGAATGGTTAATTATTGGAGAAACTCAACTCAGATTAGCTCAGGCATTTTAGACTTACAGCATCATATAACTGGAAAAGGTGGAAGTAGTTTGAAAGCAAACAAAACTAGATTCAGAATTCAAATGCATCTGTAATCACAATTTCTCTTTTTTTCTGTCATTCACTGTCTCTCTCTCTCCCTTCCTCTCTTTCTCCTATTTCCTGGATAGTGACCTTATTCTCTCTTATTTTGAAAATGTGCATTATTTTCAGAACTTACATATTAAAAT
>NW_004443950.1:6393434-6401541 GCF_000243295.1 Trichechus manatus latirostris
CTCACACACTATCATAATTTCTGGGATTACAAGGGAGAGAACATAGGCACAGTTATTGTGTTGATGGAGCTTACTGTTTCATGGGTATGTCAGACATTTTAAAAAATCCACCTATGTAATTGCAAAGTGCAATGCATTCCCTGAAGGAACGGTGCAGAGTACCATGAGATTATGTAATGGGTGTAGCTGGTTTAGGGAGGGAAGTCAGGAATGTAGCCATCTCTTCCCCTCAACATATTTTGTGTCTCCAACATGTTGACTCACAAAAAAATTCAATGATGGCTTCCTACTCTCTTTCTTTCTCTGAATTTACTGTTTGGGGTTCTAATCAGTCAACCTCTATGATAAGTGCATGACTGAACACATACTGCTTACTGATACAGGGGATGCTCTGATTCATAGAATGCTCTTTTCTGTCATTCTTTTCAACAAGAAGCAGTGTTGGCAGATGTGGGGCATATGAGGTCAGGTAGGAGCTGCTGAAGAGATTTAGAAAACTTTATGTGCTAAATAAAAGCAAATCCACTCACTTCATCAAAAGGCATTGATGTAAACATAACAGAGAAAAGGCATGGAAATTATATAATATATTGGCATATATGCTTTTTCATCCTTCTTTTGTAACGAGCCATAATGTGCATGAGTATATTCAGAGAACATCATTATCATGTTCATTGATGTCAATCTGTCTTGTAGGAAAACAATTTGCTTCTAGGGAATGCAATAAATGTTTGGATGATTGATAACTTTTGTTGCAGAATTAATGCAGAAAAATGACAAATTCTGTTAAAGAGTAGGATCTTGAGAGAAGAGTATTGCTTCTGTGGCAGGAATGGATCCCAATTCACAAATTCATTTTTTAACTTCTCTATAAATTGAGGCTATTTCCATTGTAAACTCGCATTATTCCACCATGGTGGCAGAGATTTAACCTTGATTTATATGGGACTTTCTTATTTTTTTAAGCAAGGATGCTGAATATCTGTGTCTCAGTTCTAGAGGTTGGTTGGATATAGTTCTAAGGGTCTAGAGTTGGAAAGGCGTACAGCTCTTGTCCTCTAGTCTCTGCACATAGATCCTCATTCAGACGTGCCAGAATCTTTAATGTCTCATTTTTCGGTTCTGAACTCTTTCTTCACTACATCAGTTAGCCACTTGGAGGCACTAGAATACTGCCTTGCTCCTATGCCCTGCTGGGACACAGGCATTTCCATCTGAGTAACTGTTCCAATTTGCCTCATCTCCTGGAGCAAGCATTCCCTCTCTGCTGTCTCACAGACATCTCAAGACTTGGCCCTGGAAGCAAGAGAGAGGCTTTTTTTTTGTTTGTTTGTTTGCATCTTCATGCAGGACTCCTTGAAAGTGCTCTGATCTGTTTCTCCATACTGTTTTAACACAGAGAAATATTGTTTTCCACAATCCACACACGGGGTGTGGAAAAGAGACTTGCTTATTATCTTTTTGTTTGTTTGTTCACTTATTCATTTTCTTCCAGTCATTTTGTCTATGCCATGATGTTCATAGTTCTCCTGAGAGCTGTGGATTTTGGGATATAAAATCCAGGAACTTCTTTTATTTTTCTCTTTTTTGCTTCCATATTCCCTTTTTAAGGCCCTGAGTAGGGACAACAAAGTGCTTGCAAGAGGACAAAGAGAGAAAAGGGCATTCTTAATAACAGGTGCAAAGAAAAAGGGCGTAGTTTACTTTCGAACTGTAACTTTCTTGCCGTATTTGAGAGAAGTTTGAATCATACACTGGACCAAGCATAGCCAAGAGTCATTCAGCTACTGTTCTCACAAGAGTAAACTATCATTATCAGTCTCTTTCAGTACCTTGTAAGTACATGAATTTTGCCTGTAGCCATTTGGAGACAGTAATGGATAAACAAGTGTGCATGTGGTAACACATGGATGAAACAAAAAAATATTGCATTGAGTGTGCCTGAACTGGGTGAACATGTAAGATGAAAAATCTAAGATTCAGTTCATCCAGGTTCTGGACCATCTTTGACATTAGCTAAGATGTGTGACCTTGGATAACTCATTCTATCTCCCTTGTCCTTATATGTTGTACTTATGAAATGATGACTTGGTAAAACGGTACTTGGTAAGGTCTTGCTGATGCTACAATTTTATGAAAACCTCCAAGGTCCTTGCCAACACTTAACAAGTCTCTCAATTCCGTAAACCAAAATGAAGACTTGAGGCAATCATCCAGTCACATTAAACATACATTATTTTTACTGTAAAAAAAGGAAGCATCTTTACAGCCTAAACTATCATGTGGAATGAAGGGCACCATTACTTGCTCAGTTCTAAAATTTCATTTCATATTGCAGTTGATATTGTTTTCAATATCACTGTTTGATTTTAAGTTTCCAGAAAGGAGAGGCACCATCAGGTTAACTTCAAATGTAGCACTCTGAAATACAAAGCTGCATATGCACGCACTACAAGAATATTGTTTGATGCAAACTTTGGATACTGATCTTTCATTTTGGTCTCCAACACCAATTCCTATTTTATCCTTCCTGCACCTAAGAACAGTAAACCAGAGAAAATTTCTTACCTACAGGTTTTTGTATTAGGATTAATGAGGACAGACCTGCCTTTGCTGGCATCCCTTCTCCTCAACCTCCCAACCAAGTTCCTCATGAGCCTCCTTTTCTACCCTTAGTCTCTAAGAAAGATATTGGTAATGGGATTGGTCAGAGCCCATAATACTGACTGGGCCGTGGTTATTAATAGATGGAGTTATTGTGTCTCAAAAGGCCAAAATTCCGGACACCTTATTCATCTTTTCACATATTTCCTTCATTTTTCATCCATATGATAAGTAATCATCTTAGGGCTGGGGCCAGCAGAATGCACTGGCCAATTTCTCTTTTCTAGAGTCTCAATGGCTGATGGAGGCTTTGAGCTCATGCATAATCTAGGGTGAATCAGTCTCTCTCTTCCTCCTCATGCTACTCCTGTTTCTTATTTTCCTTCATGTATATGTAAGCATATTGCTCTCAATTATTTATACTGAGGAGAAAGTTTATAATTAGGCTTGGTTTCTAACTGGGGTTTCTACTCAGGCTTTTTAATTGGGGTCTGAATTGGGGTATTAGCTACACAGACATCACTGAATAAAGCAGACCTATGATTCCCATTCTGCTCTTCTTCCCTGCATATTTTGCTTTTTTTCTGAGAAAGAATTGAATTTCACCACAGAATTCAGGTATTCCAATTCTTGCAATGATAACATCATGAAAACAAAAACAACTCAAAAGCTGTGACATTGTGAAGTGAATAAAGTAGTTTTAAAGTCACCCAGAACTAGGTTCAATTATTTCTTCTGATATTATGTGTACACACACACACATTTTTATTATATAAAAAGAACTGCTTTAGTCACAAGTGGTAGGTACAGAGGTAAAGTAAGGAATAAAAACCTGATATCATGGAGTTTACATTTTAGCAGGATATAAATATCAGCTTTATCATTACTTCCCTGATAGTAATAAATTCAGTGAAAAAAATAAAGTGCTTAGTACCTGCATTAACTTAAACAAGTTACTTAACTTCTTTAAGTCTCAGTTTTTTCATTTGTTAAAAAACAAATAATGACTGAAAATGACATTTGAATTTGCCATTCTTATAAGTTAATGTCAGGAGAAAACTAGTTAGTTGATAGGCATAAAATGTTCTTTGATAACTGTAATATAATGTTCTGATGGGGGAGAGGAAAATGTACCATATCCTCTCTTTTATGCATATTAACATTGTAATTGTCCAGGAACATCGCATTGCTTGTTTTTAACCATCTGTTCCATTTCCCTCATTTTAGACTCCCCTTTGTCTCCCCTTTGAATAGGTAGCTTGTAACAAATCCCAACAAATGTTCACACAGATATTTAATAATTTTAGCAATTCATTTGGAAAACCTTTGTGTTGCAAGCTCAGACCGCAATACTCTGAGTTAGCAAATCTGGAATAACAGAAAGGATGAGATGAAAATAGGCAGAGGGTGGGTATATTGGTCCGAATCAAGCCTTAGACCTAGGCTATTGGACTATGCTTGACCAAGTGGGAAGTTCTGGCATATGCTTAGGGACTTTGCATATTCCACAGGCTTTGGGACTTTTGGTCTTATATCAAGAGAGATGTTTGAAAATCTAAAAGTTGATGATACCTTGAGTAGTGCCTGCATTTCCTAAATGAATTCTTCTAAAAGTTCTTTCATATTTAAAATGAGAAACTATCCAAAAAAAAATTATCCCAAATTATCCCAAAAAAATTTCCCATAGGTTTCCACAGACATGGCTATGGAACAAACCAAAAAAATAAACAACAAAAAAATACTGGTCCTGCTCTTCTAAAACAATACTTAATTTTAAGCATCTAAATGCAGCTCTCCAAGTCTTCGGATGATGTTGTCAATGAACCATATACTTGGGAACACCTTTCAGGAAATTTTTTTTATCAGATCATCACTGGTACTATTGGGTGTCGTTGGTTTGATTCAGACTCATAGTGACCTCGTGTGACACAGTAGAACTGCCCCATAGGATTTTCTTGGCTATAGTCTTTATAGGAGCAGATTGTCAGGTCTTTCCCACATGGATCCACTGGCTGGGATTGAAAAGTCAACCTTTTTGTCAGCAGCTGAGTGCTTAACCATTGCGCCACAAGGGCTCCTTTCTCACGTCATAAGAATCTATAAAAACTTGGAATCCTCCTCAAGGAATCTGTTTTTATTGTTATTAGTAATAATATCTACAAATATTAAGTGACTAACATATATTAGGAATTAAAATTATCACTATATGCATATAATTCCAAGGCTTCAAGATATATCTTCAAGGTAACTTTGATAACGTATTCAGCAACCTAACCAATGTAGATTTAAACAAGACATGGATTTATTTTTCTTCCACATAACTAAAAGCACGGAGGTAGACTGTCCAAACCTGATAAGGCTTGCCTCCATGTTGCTGGGACCAGGCTTTATCTCTACTATCCCTAAGATGTGACCCTGTCGTCATGCTGAAATATGGCTCCTGGAACACCAGTCATCGTATTAATGTTTAAGGCATGAAGAAGGAAGGGCAAAAGAGGTCTGCCAGTTGAGCTCCCTTTAGAGAGATTTTCTTGTAGTCCCACTCAATGACTTCCTATTATGTCTCGTTGGCTATGTCAATCAGCAAGCAAGACTCAAAGTCAAGATAGTTTTATTTTGCACATTACCACCATAACAATATGTGTTCTTCAAGTATTCATGGAAAGAACAAAGGACACTTGATAGACAATTAGCAATCTCTGCTATGGTACAGTTATCCCAATATCCCTATAAAGATATTTATATATCCTGTGTTAATTATTTGTCTCTTCAGAAAAAAATTTATTTTCATAAATCCAGATCACTGATCACGCCATTTCTCCAAAATTCCAAGAATACCCATTTTCTTATACTCTGTGTTGACAGATCTTCTTAATCCTTTAAGATGCTCTCAAATACTCATTCTGCTAAGTGTGCAGTAATTCCCCACGCCATAGTGAATCAATCACATCTTCAATTATTATAAAATCATTTAAAACTTATCCTAGCGCTTAAAAAAACCAAACCTGTTGCTGTCAAGTTGATTTCGACTCATAGCGACCCTTTAGGGCAGAGTTGAAATGCCCCATAGGGTTTCCAAGGGGCAGCTGATGGATTCCAACTGCCCACATTTTGGTTAGCAGCTGAGCTCTTAACCACTGTGCCACCATGGCTCCACCTAGTGCATACCCTATGTTTTATAATTACTGAGTAGACATTTTTTTTCTACTTCACGTAGTGAAGCTCTTTAAAGTCCAAGCCGAGTCTTAGTATTGTTATCTCTGCCTGAGTCTAGTACCCTCCACTGATCATCGAATAATATTTATTTTCCTATTGCCATTGAATGTCAAACAAATTTATAAGCCATATAAGCAAATCTAGTTTCCTGGAAAGAAACGTATGATTACAAGAAAATAAAAGAGTATCACCCGGTATGTTGATGCTCATAATTCTAAATCTAATTTTTTTCAATGGTTTCTAACATTTAATTGACTTCTGAAGAGCAGATATTTGACTGCAGTCAGTATAGTCACTAGGCAGTAAATACAGGAGTTCTGCCTTGTCTTTGCTTTTAAAGCATTATATATTGAGTATACACATTATCTAAGAACTCTGCTAAATTCTGAGGAAATAGCGTTTGTTTATTTATTGCTTAGCTCTCTGGCATGGGCATTGGCAAATCTGATGTCCAGCTTAACTGCTTTTCCCAAAATGACTTTATTGGTCTTGGAGGAAATGATGTGAGCAATTTTGCCTAGCAAGAAATGTTTTATGTCAGCCATATCACTTGTTATTTATTTTTGGTACCAGCAAATGCCAGAAGCTGGTGGACACATGCTCTTTGTCAACTTTTTGCTTTCAGAATCCACACTGGACTTCAAAAGTTTGCCCTAGTTTTTTTCTCACTGCATCCTATTCTTAGCACTCAATTTTGACATATTGTTTGGAAAGATGCCAGATGTACTTTATATGATATTAGATTTCAGAAGAGGCTTAAACCTGCGTCTTCAGGTAAGAGAGAGTCACTGCCTCCAAGGGTAGTACAAAGAAATATAAATAAATGGTTTTAAATGAATAAATAAATTTATTCATTTACCATTATAATTGCATGGTATGAGTTCTTAATATTATTTCCAAAAATTACTTTGAGCAACAACTTCCTTGAAGTAAGTCCAGGATGCTTCCAAGATACAACTCTGAAGATAATGCTCCATTCTCACATATTTGCTAAGCATTCTGTTTCATTATCTTGTAGCCATTCCCTATAGATCCAGCGATAGTCGCATTTGGGGAAAATTAGCCTTCTCTTTTTTCATGGCTGGGTTTGGCTGTGTGTACAATTCAAAGATATTTATGACATAACACCAATAAACAAATATGTATGAGTGTTCAGCCCTTGCTACATACGTATGAGAATCAATAACTGTGAAAACAGCATGGCTTCTAATAGCATCTTGATAATATTCCCGAGGCGCCTTTGCTAAAACTATTACGCTTCTTAAAAAAGTTGCTGTGCATACACTGTGTTAGTATAGTCAGCAAGGCTCTGGTCTCCTCGTAGTATTTAAGCTCTAAAGAGTCCCAGTAGTTAATGTAAACAAGAAAACTCAAGCAAGAGAAACTGCATGTAATTTTTGATTATAAGATGTCCTAGGAGAAGATATCTACCGAGACCTGGCAAACTAGGATCTATCTACCACTAGTGCTATTTGCAATTTTTTGCTTCATCTTCAGTTTGCAAACTTGATTATGAAACTTTATCTTCTATTGGATATTTAAATAACTAATTTGCCTTGGCCAGACATCTTCATCATCTTGCTCATCTACAAAAGAATAATAATAATTAAAAAAAAAAAAAAACTATATCCCTATCTCTCTTCATTTCCTAGGGCTGCTGTAATATAAATACCACAAATGGGTGGCTTTAAAAAAACAGAAATCTATTTTCTTGCAGTTCTGGAAGCTACAAGTCCAAAGCAGACTCTTGGCCTAGTTGATTTTTTCCTTGTAGGTAGTCTTGGTGATCATTGGTCCCTTGGCTGGTAGATGATTCTCAGATCCATCTGCCACCCACTGGCACCCTTGTGTGCATATCTCTGTGTCTAATCTGCTTTTTTATCGCTCAAGGTGATTACATTTAGAACATACCCTATTCTGGTATGATCTAACTAGGATAACAAAGAAAACTCTTTTTCCAAACAGGGTTATATTCACAAAAATAAAGGTTAGGATTCCAATGCATATTTGGGGGACATGGGGGAAGCGCACAATTTAATCCATAAAACTCTCTTACGTCTGGTCTGTTTGCAAACTAGCCTACCAGTATGTTTCTTTGTTTGGTTTTAGCGTTGTTCATTTTTTCTTTGGTTGGTTCTTTTTTTTATTTTTTTTATTTTTTATTGTACTTCAGGTGAAGGCTTACAGAACAAATAGTTTCTCATGAAACAGTAGTACACATATTGTTTTATGACATTGGTGAACAACCCCACAACATGTCAACACTAACTTCTCAACCTTTTTTTTT
>NW_004443950.1:6407735-6417072 GCF_000243295.1 Trichechus manatus latirostris
TCCTGTTTTTGTAAATGTTTTGATATTGTCTGCTGTTTTCAGGGCATTCAGTAGTTATTTTTCTTGTATATTGATTGTAGATTTATTTGTTTCGTCCCTGTTTTTAAAAAAAAAAATTGAGTATGTCTGAGCAGGCGAACTGTATGTTCTTTGTTGTTTGCTCATCTGTGGGCACAATACTTTTCGCCTCCTTCTCCAACTGTCAGGGTCAGTCACTTGGATATGCAATGGCAGGGCAGGTCTAGCTGAATAGGAGTTACTGGGATGGGTTGTTTGTGGTACTTACTACAGCCACCAGCGTCGGTCGGTAATCAGTACAGGGCGGTTCCTGTAGGCCGTGCTTGTGCTTCTCAGTGGTTTGATCTTAAGCTCATGGTGCAGGTAGGCAGGATGTAGTGGGGAGATTGTTATGTGTGGAGTTAAGATGGATATGGGAGAGAGGATAGAGGAACAGGAGCCAAAAACATACAAACAAACAAGAAAGAATGCTAGGGGAGCTTGCCGTTGGAGTGGAGAGATGAGAGACTATGAAACGGAGAAAAACAGAAAGGGGAAGAGGAAGAAAAGAATGAATAAATAAAAATCAGAAAGGTTAAAGAACCGCAGAGTTCCCAGGGATCCCACCGGTGCAGCTATGAGGTATGGTGAAGTCGCTCTCAGGCGTTGCAGTACAGCCTGGCTGAATGCGTAGAGGTATACAATGCCAGGTATTCAGGGAACAGAAAGAGAAGGAAGATATAGAGATGAGAAACTGAGTAATGAAGAAAGACAAAAAGGGAAAAAGAAGGAGAAGAAAACAAAACAAATTTAAAAAAATGAACAAGAAAATCCCCCCAAAAAACAGAAAAAATAAAAAAAACAACAACAAAAAAAGTAATGCTCTCAGGGATCCCTCTGCACATCTGTGCAAGCCGAGGGGGTAGTCTCCTTGCCACTCAGCACCACCTGGCTAGAACGGGCTCCTAACTCAAGAAAAGGAAAAGAAAACAAAGATTCAAAACAAAGGAACAAAAGCCCCGGGGTCCCACTAGCGTGGCAGCCCAGATCGGGAAACAGCTCCACACTCAAACAGAGCTCCACAGTCCCTCAGGAAGAAGCAAAGATGGTGCACGGAGCCAGATATTTGAGTGAAAGGAGGGGGAGGTGGTGAGAGGTAAGGAAGAAATCAAAAGAAGCGGAGAAAAGCAACACCAGCAGCCAACAAATGGCACTCAGTGAGCCGGCCCGTTCGGGTGTGTGGAATCCAAGCAGCCAGTGTTTCCCAGACAAAAGATTGGGGCTGCAGGAAGCAGAGGAGGCCAAGTGGGGGTGGAGAAGGGTGGGGGATGGGAAAGGATATTTCGCAAATTAACGGTTGTTTTGTCTCCTGCTGGAATCTCTGTGAAGCTGCTTTCTCATACCCCGTTTCCTCGTCTCCGATAGGAGTCGAAGATGGCGGATCCGCGCTGCGTTAGCTGGTGGGGGACCTCTGCATGAATCTCTCCTTGCTCTCCGTTCTCTGTCAGTTTTCTCACTCCATTTGGTGCTCGGCTGAGTTCTTTATCTCTTCATTTGATGTTTTAGGGTTTCAGGATTGTTGTTTTCTCTTTTCGGCTTAGTTTTTCGGATCTTTGCTGTGGAGAAACGGTGTGGTGCTTCTGCCTAGACCACCATTTTGCCAGTGTTTTTGTTTTTTAACTGAAAAAAAGACTGAAATTGATTGTCTGCTCTTTTGCTTTCCCTGCCAAGTTCTGAGACTTGCTCCGGATCCCTTCCAATTGGAAACCTTCCTCTTCTACCTTCCTAAATTCTCAAATATGTAGTTTTGCCCTCTTTTATCCTTGGGTTTTTCAACTGTAAATTGCATAGTCTGATTCTATCTGCCTTATGGGATATTGTGAGAAGCAGATATGATAATGTATGTCAAGTTCTTAGAGCCATGTGATTCAATGGTCAGCTCTCTGTTAATATTAGTTCTAATCATACATGCGTGTGAGTGTCTCTGGCTGTGTTTGTGTAAATGGGTTTGTATACATATGAGTAGAGATTCCCAAGGGAAATCTATATAGCAATATAGATTTGGAGAAGACCTGGCTTCCTTTAGATAGCTCTGTATTTAGCGGCATGTTTTCATTCTCCCTTTTAATAACTAACTACATTATCTATGAGAAAATGAGATAGATTATACTGGATTTTTTACATTAGCTAATAATAATACAGTATGAAATAAATTAACTGTAATCAAGAAGGCATAAAAGGGACACCTTCCTTCAGCCATTACTTTCTTAGGAAAAGATGAAGCAGGTTGTAAGATGGGCGTAACATAGTCACATAGGACATTAATAAATGTTTAAAAACCATTTAGATGTTTAATCAAATTCATTTTTTTCAAGTACTTCCTATTTCTATTTTTAATAAGAACTATTTTATTGTAATCTTAAAAAAAATGTTGCCGTCAAGTCAATTCTGACACATAACGACTCTATAGGACAAGGTAGAACTGCCCCATAGAATTTACAAGGAGCAGCTGGTGGATTCAAACTGCTGACCTTTTGGTTAGCAGCTGAGCTCTTAATCACTGAGCCACCAGGGCTCCAATAATATTCTCTTCAAACAGTAGTATTCAGACTTTTTTCCATTGATTCATATTTGATGTTTCTCTGTTGGGGTATTTTAGTTGTGTTTTGATCCTCACAAAAACAGTATACTAAATGATAATTAGAAAATATGAATTCCAGTCCCATTTCTGTCACTAACTGACTGTGCACACCTGGACAAAGACTTGAATGGTGAAATCACATTATATTCTGCAGCTGGCCAGGCCAGAGCCTTGGCATATAAGATTTTTTAAAAAATTGTACCTAATGATATTCTGTTACTCCCTTTAAAATCTCATGGTTCTTGCTAGCTACAGGGTGATTCTTAGACACATGTGCTATTTGCTCACATCGTTCCCTCTCCCTGAAAAGCCTCTTTCTCTACTTTTGTTCAAGGTTACTTCCTATGCTTGCTTCAGATTTCAGCTCAAGCTTCACTTTCTAGACCAAGTAAATCTTCTCCATAGCATATATCCAGCTGAAATTTTATATGATCTCTGTATGTTTCTCTGTTAGTTTTTGCTCTAATGGAATATAAGTTCCCTGAAGTCAGGGACCTTGTCTATTTTTGCTTACCATTGGATCCCCAGAGTCATATACATAGAAATCGTGAATAATATTGAATAAGTGAGTGTATTCGTGGATCTTTCAGTTTCATGGTAATTTTTTAAACTAACCAACCAGTAATTTCAATAAATATTTCTGTGCTAATATTAAAAAATAAATGAGGAGAAGCAAACATACTTGTCACGGAGCAAAGACTAATCACTGAAAAGAGTCTTTGCACAAACACTGCTGCAGAGATGGAGGTGGATCCTAAAAAGGGAATATAAAAGGTCAGCAAGGATTAAAATCTCAAAGACCTGGCAGTAGTGTGCTGATGCCAATTCATATTGGCTTATGAGAGCCATTGTGAAATTGTCAAGTATTCTGTGAGCTGATTGTTAAACCAATGGCAGCTTTGATTTGGCCATGCTGGGAGTATTTACACCACAGTAACTGGCATAAGCTCTAAATCAAGGCCTCCCCCTCCTTCTCTCGAGGCCTACTTGTTTATCATTTATTAGCATACCACTTCCTGTTACACAAAATAGAAAGAAGTCATCTGAGCACAGATTGGAAAATCATGGGCTTTGGAGAGATACCTAGGGTAAACAACCAAAAAAACGTATATTTGACAGAGGAAATTGCCAGACATAGCTGGATAATGATAATTGATTCTTATTGACTTTTTCTCACTAGTGGTACGTTCTTCCCAAAAGGAAAACTCATAATAGACTCTGAAGTCATCATCATTCATCATCACCATTATCATTATCACTATTGCTAATCATCACAACAAACATATGTGGTCAGGACAATTATCATCCCCATTAACCTGTTGCTGTCGAGTTGATTCCAACTCATAGCAACCCTATAGGACAGAGTAGAACGGCCCCATAGGGTTTCCAAGGAGTGGTTGGTGGATTCGAATTGCCTGTTAACCAATCTTTTGTTTAACAGCTGAGCTCTTAACCACTGCACCACCAGGGCTCCATTATCCCCATTAGAGATTATTAATCTGAAGCACAGAAAGATTAAATCACTTCCCCAGGGTCACACAGTAGAGGAGATACCACAACTTGGAATTGTACCTACGAAATGTATCTCCAAAAATAACCACAGTCAAGGTAGATAGGCTTCTATTGGTCCAATTTGCTCATGCTCATATTTGAGACTTTATGTTCATAGCCAGAATTAAAGACTCTTTAGCCTTTATATTTGTTATATTCTTTTCAAAAGCATTTGACTGGATTTGATTTCTGCCAGGCCATCTGTGCTTAATCTCCATCGCATTTTACTTTAGACAATTCGTATTTTCTCATCCTTAAATATGAAGTGGGAGCCCTGGTGGCACAGTGGTTAAGTGCTCAGCCACTAACCAAAAGGTAGGCATTTTCAACCCACCAGCCACTCCACTGGGGAAAGATGTGGGAGTCAGCTTCTGTAAAGATTTACAGCCTTGGAAACCCTATGGAGTAGTTCTACTCTGTCCCATAGGATCACTATGAGTCAGAATCCACTCGATGACAACGAATTTGGTTTTTTTCTTTTTTTAAATATGAAGTAAGCTCCTTCTTGACATGAGTAAGCTACATTGTATCTTCTGGAAGTTTTTTGTATTGGGAGGAAAAAAAAGCTGATTGCTACTAGATATCTACCTCAATAAGGACTACTTAGTACTTTAGTGAGGAACCCTTGTGGTGCAATGGTTAACTGTTTGGCTGCTAAGTGAAAGGTCAGTGGTTCAGATTCACCCAGCAGCTCCACAGGAGAAAGACCTGGCAATCTGCTCCATAAAGATTACAGCCTAGAAAACCGTCTGAGGCGGTTCTACTCCATCACATTGGGTTACTGAGTCGACAATGGACAAAAGAGTAGCTAACAAAAAGAACAACAATACTTTAGCTGTTTAAGAACATTTTTGCCCTAAATGGATGACGGTTGAAGAAAAGTACACCTAAACAAACCTTTAAGCAAATAAAAGTGAAATAATGATAGCATCATCAGGAGGTACCCTGGAAACAAGTTTTCTTTATTTTCTCTGTCACTCCTCATGCAAGACTTTCCTTAAAATTTGGATTATAGTCCTAAGGAAACATGACAGGTATCATCATTGCAAATCACATAAGTGGAAAGATCAATTCATTTATCTCAGAAAATTGTATAAACAAGTAATCTTAATAGAATTTTTCCTGCAACCTACTATCAACAAACTGTGAGCTGAAATGAAAATGGATTACAGAATCTCTAAAATTAAAAATGGATCTGTATACATATTTCCCAAGACAGTTCCCTGTCATAGAGTATCTAATCATTTCTCACTCATCTTTTATTGCTATTGATGCAAGAGAACATTATCTCAAAACAACTGATCAATATTATCATAATCTCCTAAAATTTTATCTCTGGCTACTGACATTTGAAAACACATCTTTGGTCACCAGGTTTCATAATTGCTTTTTCTTTTTCAGTTTATTCATCCTTTAGAAGATTTATGATACATTTCAGGAAAAGATTCCATAAATATAACCCTTCTCTGTAAACCAATGTTGTTTCATGTTAATATACAAAATTGGCAATAAAATTGGACTATTCCAGTGACTTTTTTTTTTTCCAGCCTCTCCATGTTTACTTGAACTCAGATAATCAATGCTATCCTTAACATTTGTTTTAACATATACATTACATCCCTGTAGATATAATTGCAGGTACACTATTATAGGTTTGTCTGAAGGGGAATTTTAAATCTATCCAATTTATCTTATAGGTACAAATTTATTTAACCTATGACAGAGAAGAGATCATTTGAGAATGCCTTGGCAAAGGAAAAATGATCATTACTGTTATAAATGTTGCATTTTATCCAAAGGGGGTATATTTCCATACCTGTGTCATTTCACAAATAGCTTTTTAAACTGTATAGATTAAGGTCCCTGGGTGACACAAATACATTTATTTAATCATTAACCTCTACATTGAATAGTATTTAAATCAAAGGACAGAAGTATACTTCTATTATCCAATAAACAGTACTGGTACCTTGATATGTAAATATACAATGCTTGTATATATAGGGAAAATGAAGAAAAAAGAGAGTCTTACAAATAATAATAGCATTTATATATTAAACACCTCTTATTTGTCAGACACAGTGATAATCACTTCCCAGGTAGCAGATCTTTTAATATCCTCTAGAAGCTTGGAAGCAAATAATTTTTCCAAATTGGGAAAATAAAGTAGCTCCGAGCTTTCCAGAGGTCCATTTCTTAATATCATTATGAAAATGAAATTAGATAACATACGTGTAAGAACTAGTCATAATTCATATAAGCTACCAGATGATCAAAATATTACCTTACTCCTCTTCTACAGAATTTCACCTATAAAATTAATTTCTTGCCAATTGTTCTGATCATTAAATGTGATTTTGAATTCTTCTTCATATACATAATTTTCTGTTTTCTTTGTTTATGACGGAAACTAGGTTAACCTGTTGCAAAAATATGTTTTCTTCACTTTATAAAATAGGTTTCACTTTGCATAAGTGTGTTTCTATCGATCCATTTTCCTGATTGATTTTTATTATAAAACCAGAGCTACATTTCCATGCTTGCCATGAGTGTGTGTATGTGTGTGGGGTGGAGGAGCGGGTGATAAGTGTTGATGGTACGACATTCCCTTCAGGTTGGAAAACATCTAGAAAAAGATAAAACTAATATTATTTATTAGTGAACCGAGTCCTATCTCCTCAGTTTCGAGAAGCCATGTAACTAAAGAACTGAACCTGTGTTTTGGCTGTGGTGAACCTCCTGTTTAAAAATATCTCAGGTCAACGCTGGATTTGTTTCTCATATAACTATGGAAAATAGAAGTAAAAACAGTGTCTAAAATATTGAAAACCAGGTGTTTGTGTTTAATGTGCTGCAGAGTGACTAAGAACGGAAAAGAAATAATTGATTCAAGACATATGCGATATATATAATACATAAATACACACACAGACACATTTCACATCCACTTAGGTAATACATTTTCACTTCCATCATCTGTAAGGATTCAAACTTTCTTTTATTATTTACTTACCACAGATTTTTTTTTTATTTACTAAAATTCCAGAAGAAATATATTCATCAATTACCATATTATTTGCTTGCCATATTGCCCCATTCACTGGTTTTCACATTAGCACAAGAAATATTTTCAAAAAGTTAAAATAGTCTTTTAAATGACCAATCCTTAATTCACTTTGTAAGCTACTTACTTTGTGACTCTTTTCCCTCAAATTTTGTCTTAGTTGTATCGTATTTGCTATGAAAAAATTTTATTCTAAATGCAACAGAAAACACTATTTTCAACAAAATTAATTATTGTTTTTACTTTGAAGTATACAATATTTTATAAGTTATTTTTTCTTTAATTAGCAGAAGCCATCATTTGGACTTGTTTTAAGTTTCCCATTACATACAATGCACTCTGTTGGCCAGAGTCTCCCCGCCATACCCAGACAGAGCTGCATCTGTAATCACAGCTAAATTGATAGGCACTTGAAATATCTCAATATGCTACTTCCAAACCATGGAGTACCAAATCGCACGCTCCGAATAAGGATCTAGGAATGATGTTTAGATAGGAAGGAAAAGGAGTTAATCTTCTCTGGTTGTATGAAGAGGATTTTTTTTTTTAATTAAATAGGAAGAACATGCAAAACTAGATGGCCAACTACTACCTTCCAGATCACAACGTGTTCATGACTGATCTACTACTAATAGAATGGAAAACAAGCAGACAAACTGATTGTCTCTCAATTTTTTTTTTTGCATCTTATTCAGTGAACTGGAAATTTATGGACAGACTAGTGGAAAGTAAGGGACGCCTGTCTATAGTCCAAGTGTTTAATAAGGTTCAATAATTTTTACACCAGTGCTATGCAAGCATGGTCCTTAGCCAGGCAGCATCACCTGGGAGCTTGTTAGAAATGAAAATTATCAGGCCCCACTATAGACCTACTCTATCAAAATTTCTCAAGGTAGGGCCCTAGAATCTTTTGTTTTTACAAAATCTCCAGGTGAGTTAGTGTGCATGCTTAAGTTTGAGAATCATTACTATAGAGTAGTGGTTCTCAGTTATTCCTTGACTAGTAGCATTGCCTTTACCCAGAAACTCGTCGGAAATGCCGATTCCTGGGCCCCATTCCAGTACACTGAATCAAAACTCTGGGGCGGGACTAGCAATCTGTGTTTTAACAAGTCCTCCGTGTAATTTTGGTGCATGGTAACATTTGAGAACTATTGGTGTAGGTGAGTGTTTCACATTCTTTGGTGCATTTCAGGATCACCAGGGAAGCCAATTTAAAGTGCATGTCTCTGGACCCTTCACCAGAGATTCTGACTCATTACTTCTAAGGATGTGGCCAGGGAATCTGAATTTTAATTAGCTTTCCAGATAACTCTGATGTAGGTTGTTCTTGAACCACAATTTAAGAGATGCTGATATTTGTCTGTAGATCAGACTGAGTCTGCATTCTCAATCTTCCTGAGCAGACTGAACTTCTCTAGGAGAAAAGAAAAGGTTGCCTTATTTAGGTTGTTTATTTTTTAAAAGTTTTCAGGTGTCTGAATGAGATTAATTATCCCACATTCTTCTCATTTTCTGAAATTCAATCCTTCCGGCCCAGAAGAGATAACCCCCTGCTAGTGCATTAGTATTCTGGATGCTGGGAATAATGCTATAGATATAGTTTTTAACCTCGTTGATGACACCAGGAATACAATCATAGCATTATGGGTACACTAGTTTCAGTGCCTCCAGGAGGAAATACAATTTCTGCCTCATCAAGTTTTATTGATAAAACACAGATGTAGTTATATTATTCATATGACTTTCTGAATTTGTTTTTTGTCTTTTCCAACTTTTTTAAACATGATCATTGTGCTCTTATGGGATAAGTAATCATTTGAGATAGATTTAAATGAACAAAGATTTGATTTTTTAGATTTATTTTCAGCATGTGATGGAAAAATAGAAAATATCAACAACAAAAACATTCTGGAGCTCTCTCTGACAGTTGCTTGAAGAAAACTTGTTTCTCTTTAAACGCAGTGATGGAAGGAGCATGATGCATAGTGTATCACTGACTCATCCCATATTACACATCTAGGTAAGGCTTTTAAAACCAGGGCTTTGAGCCGGGTTCACTCTGGTTCAGACCCGTACTGAGA
>NW_004443950.1:6418090-6419109 GCF_000243295.1 Trichechus manatus latirostris
GTTATGACAATACAAGCTTGTAAAACTTCTGTCCATAATGCATTCATAGTTGACCTTGATTATTGTCTTTTAAGATCTCTTTCAACTGTTTTTTCTTTTTCTTTTTTTTTTTTTTGTTCTTGATCTAAAGAAATTCTCCAGCTACAACCTGTATAAACTTTCACGCCCGTATGATTTTCATGAGACCAAATTCTTTTATAGCTTCTAAATGCACTTGCCAAATAATCAGTTAATGCTACTGGCTACTTTAAGGTGGTGGAGGCCTTAGAGATAATCTAGTCAATGCCATCACTTAGCATATGTATTCATTTTACATAATTCCAGAAAAATCAAGTCAAGAATCCATTATTGAAAGTAGAAGAAGTCATTCGTACTGACTTCCAACCTAATGCATTTTTTGCATTATCAAATTTTTTTCTCTTTTCTTATAAAAGCTTTATAAATACCTTTTTTCAAGTCACTTTGCCATGAGTTACCAATCATATTTGTCTTGTTGCTAGGTATTAACTAAATTGATTTTGATCTGAATGACCTAAAGTATCTAAAACATTAATATTTGCAAAGAATTGTTGATATCAACTGCATTTGGATATTTCAAAAAAGAAGAAAGTGTTCCAGAGAGACTAAATGTAGTTCAGCTGGATACTCAGTTGTGCCCTAGTGGCTATTCAAAACCATCCCACTGTACCCTTCAGAAAATCAGTTGCAACTAATACATTTGACTTAGGGTTAACTACAAAGGAAAACAGACTTCGACATTTTGAAAAATCGGCCAGCTTGTTCATTTTCCCTAACACTCATTTATTCACTCTACTATACAATAAATATTAATTGAACACCTACTATGTGTCAGGAGCTGCTCTATTCTCTAGTAATACAACATGAATATAAAGTAAACAAATCTCTCCCATTATGGAGCTTACATTAGAGTGAGAATGGTGAAGACAATAATGAAATAAGTAAAATATAGAGAATGTCTGATAGTGACAAGTGTATGGAGAAAATGAGGTGAGGAAAGA
>NW_004443950.1:6424761-6426050 GCF_000243295.1 Trichechus manatus latirostris
CTTAGTTCTTAGGGTAACTTGCACAGGGAACTGGGAGAGGAAGATGAACCTCTCAGTCAGAGGATCCCTGTGGTTTGCTGCCAGGCAACTGATGACAGTGAGTAGAGCCTGTGGATGGGAAGTTCCTGAAATTTCCTAAAATGACTTGACAAGAATCCACAAAAGAGCAAACAACTTGTAATGCACATCAGCTCCGGTTATCCCTTGATACTTAACACAAACTATTTGCCTTGGGACCTCAACCCCTGACTGCCAAAGTACCTTCCAAGGCCCTTCCAAAATCTCCATCCACTGTGGACCAAACTAGAACGTACTGGCCCTGCTCTGATGAGGTTTACTTCCTTTATGTCCTTTTTTGTCATTGTAAATGGAGTCTTACAGGATGTGCGACTGGGGGTTGCTTAAGCAGTTGCATAGCTGCCTATATCAAAACTTAAGTACTACGTGATATGCCTTCTGTGTTTTTGGCCCCCTTCCATTTTTAGTGGTACAGTGGTTAAAGCATTCAGTTGCTAACGGAAAGGTGGGCAGTGTGAACCCACTAGCTCCATGGGAGAAAGGTGTGGCAGTCTGCTTGCTTCTGTAAAGATTTACAGCCTTGGAAACCCTGTGGGGTACCTCTACTCTGTCCTGTAGCATTGCTGTGAGTCAGAATTGACTGGACAGCAAAGGGTTTTTCCCTTTTTGGTAATATAAATGTAAATATGCTAAAGCTTCGCCTGTTTTTCTTCTTATTCTCTTTTCCCTAAATCTCCGTCTGACTTATTTCTGTTATTTTTTTCATTAATTGAACTCCTTTCTCCCAATGTTTAACCATGATGTCTTCTTGGTAAGAACGTGGATCTTCTGAGTTACAATAGATTCCTGTTAGTAAATCATAAAATATTTCCTATTATAATTTTTTTTAGAAGAAGAAGGGCACCGATATATAGTCTAAAAGGCGAGGGCTTGGGGAGGTAAACAGCACTAAAACAAATATTTTGTTTAAAATAATGAGTTACAGCAGAGTATTGATCTGGGGTTAAAAATCAATGCAGGAGACAGTAAGAAAGTGTTTGTAAAATGAATGCCACTTTTAAACCAGCACCAATTCATACCCTTCTGAAAACATCATTATCTCTTTTTTCTCTTGTCTCCTTGCCTTTTGGGTATAATTTATGGTAACTCTGTGACTAGGAGTTGACATATTTGTTTGGGCATAGAAAAAGTATGAGAAAGTTAAAGAGTAAGGAAGGCCGTTAACCATCATCTTTCTTACACTTCATTTAAAACTTGTAAAAAATGATGTC
>NW_004443950.1:6426377-6427597 GCF_000243295.1 Trichechus manatus latirostris
GCAGCTGAGCTGGAATGTGAACGAAAGCAGGATGGCAAGGTTAAGTAAAATACGTTCAATTTTCTACTTATGATAGCAAGAAACTGAGAACCAAGACACTGAGAATAAATAATTTCAAAACATTAACAATCATTGAATTTTCACTGTGGGGTTATGAGTGTGTATGTTTTACTCATTCCCAATTTTCTCGACATTGTCAACGGTATTTAATAAGTCTGTGCTAATTTTATTATAAAAAAGAAGCATGTTTCTTTTTAAACGATGCATATGCAAAACTGAAGTTTCATCTGCAATACAACCTAGAAGATGGACATCTAGTTATAGCTATCCTGGGATTTACTGTGACAACACGTTCAAATATGGGTCTGCCACATGCCCACTACTGAAAAGAAAGCTGATCAGTTTTCAGGCGAAAAAACTAGGGCAGGAAGAAAACAGTTAAAAAATAATACTATCAGAGTTATTTATATATTTGCCTTGATTGTTGGGGAAAAAGAGGAGTCCTAAGAAGCAGGTAACAATGTTTTATAAAACCTGCACTCCGGAACTGACTCTGTAAGCCAAACGGTGTCCTTCATATCCTACTAAATTATAGAACTTGAATATCCCCAGCTAGAAATATCCATGATAATTCAGCACTGAAACTTTCAAAGGAGAACTAAATTGAAAACTTAAATTGAGGAAAATCTGCTAAGGACATCTGGTTCCTAAAAGCCGGGATTTTATAATCAGAATATTCATAGGCATTGTCAGAGTCCAATGCAGGTGCCTCTGCCAAGGAGGATGTCGCTGGATACAGGAAGTATATGGAGATCTGCATACGCACAGACACACTTATAGACATTTCATTTACATGACTGCTTTTTCAGGATTCAGAATTAGTTTCCTTTACCCAGTTTAAGAGCCCTGGTTGTGCAGTGGTTAAGCTTTCTGCTGCTAACCAAAAGCCCGGCAGTTCGAATCCACCAGCCCGTCTTTGGAAACCGTGTGGGACAGTTCTACTCTGTCCTGTAGGGTTGCTATGAGTCAGAATCAACTCAATGGCAATGGGTTTATTTTGTTTTTGTTGTTTATTTTATCCAATTTGAGTCTTTTTATTTTTCTGAGAGGAAAGCTTCTAGGGTTAGTTTCCCTTTTCTTTGTCTATTAGGCTTATTTTATTTATTGGTCATTCACTCAATAAACACTTATTGAGCACCTGCTTTTTATCAAGGGTGGTA
>NW_004443950.1:6429572-6431331 GCF_000243295.1 Trichechus manatus latirostris
CTACTGAATTTTATCATCATACAAGCCAGAGGAAAAAAACTTTCAAAAACTTTGGAAGATAAAAGGAAGGTACTAAATAACCTTAACAAAATTATTTGATTCACAAGTTCTCCAAGATTATGTGGAAGATGCTTTTTATGTATCTGAGATATTCTTCAAGCCAACTAATGTATCCATGTAATTAATGCTTACTATTTTAGAACCATACACACTTGTCACTGAGTTTACTGCATAAATGATAGGCTTTAACATTCAGGTAATAAGGCTAAGTGGTTAGGGTACGTTTACAAATTTAATAAATTTGGAGTAGTCACTGAAAAATTAAAGCTAAGAAAAAGCAGCAATTAATTGAGTTCCAAATACCGTACTATGAATTTTACATTCTTTTTTTTTTCCATTTGGTCCACACAACACTATGGTGTAAGCACTTTTTCTTATCTTATTTTTGTATGTAAATGAATGAACTGAGGCTTAATGCATTATTATTATTAGCAAAATGTTTATGAGAAGAATGTCATGTTCAGTAACACAGACATACATGGAATAGCCATAATGTTACAGACATTAGGTTAAATTCTGTGGGTAAATAACAAGTCCATGAAATACTCAAAGCCTATGCTGGATATAGAAATACAAAGAGTTATTTTCAAATGCATTTTCAAATACTCCCAGGAGGCCAAGAAACACTTTCTGTGAAATATTATAGAAGATCTAAATCGTGATACATTAGTAGGATTTTGTTGTTACTGTTAGTTGCCATTGAGTAGGTTCTGACTCATGAGCTTATACACATAAAATTGACTTGAGTGGATGAAAGCCCTTGCATATATGACTCACTGTATGACTCTGAGGAAGTTGTCCACTCTTTTCTTAAAAGCGTGTTTAGAAACAAAACTGTGTTAAGTATTGTACTAGATACTTCACATGCCATAGTACATTTGTAACTCACAACCTTCCTTGATGGTAGAAACTGTTCACTCCATTTTACAGATGAGAAAATCATGCCTCAAAGAGATTCAGTAATTTACCCAAATGTACTTAACTCTGTTTTGAATTCTAAGGCAAATATGTTGACTTGTGAATCCCATGCACTTAACACTGTGGGAAGCTACATGAACCACATAAAGTATATGACAATTGTATGGTCACTACCTGACTGAAGAAATATTAACAAATTATTGGAATATTCTGTATTTGGCACAAGGTAGGGGTCATTCAGCTGTAAGTCAGGCAGCACGATGTCTGATCTACTGTTGTGCCCATTAAACAGTCATCACAAGAATGAAAATAAGAAAAGATTCTGACAGGAAGTACCTTTGTGGGTTGGGGAATGGAGCATCAAGACTATGTCAGGGACAGACTACTTATAAGACTGTTATTTCATGAATAGACTGAATGGGGTGGAGCCGAACAACCATCTGTTGAGGTCATATCCATTGTTCTTCTTCTAAACTAATGGGCAGCCAGAAGAACAAACAAATCAGCCTTGGAGGAAGTACTTCAGGAATGCTCCTTAGAAGTGAGGATGGTGAGACTTAGTGCCGCTTGTTTTGGGCACATCATCAGGAGAGACAAACTGCTGTAAAAAATCATCGTGGTTGGTAAAGTGGAGGGTCAGCAAAAAAAAGAGGGAAACCCTCAGTGAGATGAATTGACACATATTTGCAACAATGGGCTTACATGTACCAATGATTGTGAGGATGGTGCAGGACCAGGTAATGTTTCATTCTGTTGTACATAAGGTCACTATGAGTCAGAG
>NW_004443950.1:6432980-6434393 GCF_000243295.1 Trichechus manatus latirostris
TGCCTTGATTCCTCCAGTGACACTGTGAGTGTCATAGGTCTGACAGAAGGGATGAAAAAGAAAGAATTAGTATTCGAGACTTATGACTGAGGAACTTGGCGCCTAGACTTAAATTCTGTTACAAATAATTCCCATGCATCCATGCATGCTGACAGATATGGCACAACACTTTATTCGCCATTGGCTATGGGCCTAATAAAAGGGGGGTAATAAAATCAAATTCTTCTGGGCTCCATTTTTACAGGCAATATCAAGCCCTGTGAACTTTAATGCCCACTGTCTATTTAGATAGTCATGGCTCAGAGCTAGTATTAAAAGTAGCTAGAAATACTTGTTCTGAAGCGTTAAAATATATTGCAAATTACACTCAAATATGGGCTTAGTCCAAACTAATCCTGTATTGCACTGACCTTTGCAAAATCAGTTCTGTTTTCCTTGGCAGGTTCATTTCCACTCCTTCTCTTTGTCTTACTCCCCCAAAGTTCCATCTTTATTTTATTTGGGTGTCAGGAATCGGTATGAAATGGCTGCTAGGCTTTGGGTGTGTTTGTGTGAACGTGTGTGATAGGTTTTGCTTCTGGGTGACCACAACAGACGTATTTCTCATTCCATTTCCTTTGCAGCCTCATTTTCATTCCAGAGCGCTGTATTCCTCAGACGCCATCAAATACTTTTCCTTTGTAAAAACAATGAATGTATTATTCTGCGCTGTGCTTTTTCTAGGACTGAAAAGAGAGCTTGGGGTTTTTTTGTTCCCCCACATATCAAAAAGAAAACACTATATCCTAGCCACCCAAACTTTCGTGTCAAGTAACAGAAAATACAACAGCAAAATTAATCATAGGAGGGGGATTAAAGCTACGTCAGGTACATGTTCACAGGGGTGTTGTTTCCAAATTTTTAAGCGGGAAGGATGATTTCTGAGTGAAATGATAATGTGTAACAAAGGCACAGGCTGAAAGAAGATGGAGAATTACTGAAGAGAGTTGCATTCATTTAAACAGAGAAGTGTGTTTTGACCTTTAGAATTTAGCCAAAAGCTTAAATAATCTCATTTCTGCATCTTTGTGTGCAGAGAATGCACTAATATCAGCTCTACCTTAATAAAATTTTATCAAATACTTTGTGTGCAGTTTTACTAGGGCATCATTCAGTCTGCAGACAACCAGCTGTGGCCTGGGGCATGGTCAAATACCCACTTGGCTTCCAATTGTAATGTGCAAGTTCAAATGGGAATATGTTTTTCCCAACCACTGTAGAATTACATGCACACTTAATCTCAGACTTAATTCAATATGAACGGACATTAAAGTAGAGAATTTTGGCCGAGTTGCCACTTTCCTAGAGGGACTTGATCAATTTTCGAATTCCTAATATGATTTTCTATCTATAGTTGTGATTCAAATACTTTCA
>NW_004443950.1:6435774-6449628 GCF_000243295.1 Trichechus manatus latirostris
AAGAATTGATGCATTTGAATTATGGTGTTGGTGAAGAATATTAAATAGACCATGGACTGCCAGAAGAATGATCAAATCTGTCTTGGGAGAAGTACAGTCAGAACGCTCCTTAGAAGTGAGGATGGCAGGACTTTGTCTCACGTACTTTGGACATATTATCAGGAGGGACTAGTCTCTGGAGAAGGACATCATGCTTGGTAAAGTAGAGGGTCAGCGAAAGAGACGAAGACCCTCAACAAGATGGATTGACACAGTGGCTGCAACGATGGGCTCAAGCATAGCAACGATTGTAAGGATGGCACAGGACTGGGCAGTGTTTCATTCTGTTGTTCATAGTATCATTATGAGTAGGAACTACTCGATGGCACCTAACAACAATGACTACCTTTCCTAGTTTGATTTTTAAATGGTAACCTAACCTGATACACTGAATAACCATAGCAACATATATTTTCAGTTACACCAAGAAAAATATAGTTTGGTAATTATACCTTTTCTCCTGGTTCTCTTTTATTTGAGTAGCCCAAAATAACAGTGTGAAGAAATATTCATGGTGACCTCCCTTGCAATGGCCCAGTTAGTTTGTCTGCCTCTTCAGTTTAAATCAATGAGATTAATTAACAAATCTGTATTTAATGATATGTTAGTTATACATAAAATAAAATAGTGTTACTGCCCCCCATTACACTGCCCCTTAGATACATCCATCTTTGTTCATTCACATAAACGGAGCTAAAGTCAGCATTCTAAATAATAACTTTTAGCCCCTTTCACTCTCAGGCATGTTGTTAATTCCTAAGAAATATAGAACTCTGATTAAGAAAGAAAGGTCCACTAGGTCACAGTTTGGAGTCATAGCATTACGAGGCCTCAAATACTAGACTCAGCTCACATATCATTGCCCTTTGGGATGTTTCTCTGACATTCCTTCCTTCCTCACCACTCAAGCCAAGTCACCAGGTAGAATCAATGGCTTCCATTTTTGACCACTCATGACATTCTTTCAAAATATGTGTCAGATGATGTATCATTGTAGTTAAGCATCAAGTAATTAAACAAGGTGCTCTGAATCTAAAGGTGATTAAGGCATGGCCTCTGACCTTCACATGCTCATCTTGTAGGGGAGACTGATTGTTAACTGCCTATCACATGTAATAAAGGCTCAATGAGAGTGAGTGAATGAACTAATGAAGTAACCTAGTAGAAGTTCAAAAATCAAATAATTTTCATTGCATTCCTCAGTAACGGGAAAGCTAATGGGTAGTTACTCTTCCTTGTTATCGATCACAGTACTTAAGCATTTCCAGAACATTTTCTCACTTAATTCTTTCAGCAAGTGTAAAGTGAGCAAAGTAAGGGTTCATACATCAATCTTTGGAGAAAACCAAGACTCAGAGAGGTAATGCAGCTTTTCCATAGTCACACAGTGGAATTTAAGCCCAGATCTGTGTCACGATGGAGACTAAGCTCTCAAATAAGACATGAACCCAAATGGAGTATAATATATAATCTACTTGGGTTTGCACAATGATACTTTTTGTGGGTATACATAAGAAAATCAAGGAATACATTGTATGGAAGTGAAATATGTAGTCTGTTCAGGAGTTCATTTCCTAAAGATTAACCTCATTACATCCCTTTTTAAAATAAATTAAAATCTATTACTCAACCAGAAAATATGATCAAAGTTAGAGAAGAAATACATATCAGTGTACATTCTTACTGTCCACTCATTGTTCCTATAAAATGGTACCTCAATAAATCTACTTAAAAGAGTAGAAAGAAGAAAGACAAAACCAAAAGTTTGTCATGTCTTTATAAATCTTCTTAACATTTTATACATAGATAGGATAAACAGAACATTGTGTGATGTAATGAAGACTTTTTTTCAATAGGAGTAGTCAAATCATATATAATACATTCTTCCTTTAATAATCTATTTTTCTACAGTTTTCAAGATCAGAACAAATCAGCATCCAGCTCTTGCTGTGTACTGTTCTTTGCAGTGAGAATCATACAAGATCAAGAAAGCAGTTTATCTTCATTCTTAATGAGGTCTTCTTTGTAAGTCTACATCACCTTAGTCCTGGCCATTGCAGTTTTATAATAGTCAGCAGATCACACTGCCATCTTATTGTAAAAATCCCATGTGGTTTCAGAAAAAAAAGCAGAAAGTTCTGGTATTTTGAAAAGGTAGGGAATAATTACTTTTCTACATGGAAAAAAGAAAGATAGGAAGGAAGGAAGGAAGGGGGGAAGGAAGGGAAAATAGAAGAAAGAAATTAATGCTGGATTTTTTTACAGATGATCAAAAGCCAACATTTGGATTTGAGATTGTATTGATTATTTATTGCTGTATAATAGGTAATCCCCAAACACAGTAGCTGAAAACAATATATGTGTGTGTGTGTGTAAGCATGTGTGTGTGCATGTGTATATGTATACATACATATATGTATACAAATAATACAACATATATATATATATAGTTTCTGAAAGTTTAGATTCTGGGAGTAGTTTAACTGGGAAGCTCTGGCTAAAGGTATCTCATGAGGTTGCAGTCAAGAAGTTAACTGAGGCTGTAGTCATCTGAAAGCCTGAGTGAGACTGAAGGATTCCCTTCCATAATGTCTTACTCACATGCTTGTTGGCTGGAAGCCTCAATTCTTAACAAATGGAATTCTCCCCACACCATGGCAGCTACGTTTTCCCCAGAGCAAGTGATTTGAGATCCTAAGGCATGAGGTGCGGTGACTTTTATGACATAGTCTCCTAAGTTGAAAACTGTCAACTCTACATTATTCTCTTCAATAGAAGCAAGTCACTAATTCCAACTAACACTCAAAGATAGGAGAACTGGGTTCTACCACTTGAAGAAAGACATTTCAAAATATTTGTAGACATATTTTACAACCACAGTCCGCCTTTTGGCTTCAAGCTGCTTACATTTTGTCTACATTCAAATACACTCATCTCCCAAGATGGCTCCAAAAGTCTCATAGCTCAAAGTCCAGTGTCCTATATAAATCAGGTCCAGAAGTGGATAAGCAATTATTGCAGTCTGTGGTAGCTTAAATAGACAGTTATCTAAGTTCAATAACAGTTTAGCATTTCACTAGTTCTGTGAACCCAGAATATTTATTTATTTTCTTAAAACCTTAGATATTATGAATATTGCAACTTAATAGATTGGGAAATTTACCCATAAAAATATTAGTATTCGGTGAAATAATGCATATAAAGCAGGTAGTCTAACTCCTGAGACATAGCAGTGAATGTTAAAAACCAAAACCAAACCCATTGCCATCAAGTCGATTCTGACTCATAGTGATCCTATAGGACAGAGTAGAACTTCCCCATAGGGTTTCCAAGGAGGGGCTGGTGGATTTAAACTGCTGACCTTTTGGTTAGCAGCTGAACTCTTAACCACTGTGCCACCAGGGCTCCACAGTGAATATTAGCTTTTAATATTAATACAATGAAATATACTCAGAGATAGATAAGAAAACATTTATGGGTGCATAGGATTTTCTATTCATTTCAGCAAATGTATGTCTCCTACAGTTATGACGGAAATTGTGCTGGGCACTGTGGATGAAGTCATAAATGAGATATATATCCTCTTTGACTTTAATGTTCATCTTACCTGGAATGTAAGTTCTAGAAAAAGATCAACAGGGAGGATTATTATAAACAAGAGAAGAGCATCATGCCATGAGAAAAAGCCAGTACTGAGTTGGGACATTCTGCCCACAGAATGTTAACCATCACTTATGAGTTGTGCTTTTAAATATTTTGAAGAAGTTATGATGTTTTCTAGTCACAGGTTTTGTCCCATGACAATCTCATCCCTTTGTGATTTGGCTTCTGTCCATCACTCCAGCATAATCTCCTACTGGATCCTTTTCATATTTATGATATATTCCTTGTTCTCTAGTAATAGAGAATGTATCATTGCATTCAGAAATCTCCTATAACACAGACACAAACACACATATGCACACACTCATGCACATGCACACATGTATAACTGAATGTTTCAGCTTGGAGTGCCCTTCAGTCCTCTTGTTTTCCTGGTGACGTCTCTGTCCCTATACTCTTTAGACTTCTTTCAGCTCCCCAATTGGAGCACACTCTCCTTTGCTTCCGGGCCTTTGAACACCATGATCCCACTGCCTTTCATTGAAGAAAGCAGGAAGCAGCATTTTACAATATGCTATCCTCAATAGCATGCCTTAGTAACCAGAAGCAATCACTGGACAACATGAGAAATAGAATAAGTCTTTCCTTCAAGTGTCACCCACCTTTCTTGTCTCATATTCACATGGATTCGCTTTAAAGCACGTTTCTCTCTTCTTACAGGGTCGTACTAAGAATTGCAGAAGCATAGTCTTGCCATGAAAAACTATCAACATCACATTATTACTTATTGTTGCTTATTGGTCCAGTTGTGAGGATTTTTGTTTTCTTTATGTTGAGGTGTAATCCATAAGAACGACTACTAATACATTAATAGGCAATCTCTCTAGAATAGTGTTATGACTTTTTTAGATTAAATTGGTCAGACCTACTCCCAAGGAAGTTGGTACATATATGGTGCATGATTATGCTCAAGTATGTCCATCTGGACTTTTAATACTTAAGACCAACTCAAGAGTGAACCCATGGCCACTGTTCATGCTCACTTGGTCTTGTTGACTGCCTTGATAAGAAATTCAGCCAAGCCAGTTGCTCTGTCTCAAGGCTATATTAAAGTTTCTCCCCTTCCTCTTTCAGCTTAGGAACAGACAGAAAAGCAAAACGTTGGAGTGGTCAGAGCCCATGTCTGCCAGAAAAGTGTTCTTTCTGGTAAGCCATTGGAGGTTTTCCAAAGATTTAGGGCTATCCTTGGATTCTGTTGCATTTGCTAAATATCTTGCCAGACCACCAGAAGGTAGAGGGCATGTTTAAGCTGAGAATAGTTATGGCTGGTTTTCAAGGCCAAATGGGGATTTTTGCTGGGAAGTCTAGAGACCCTCAGCCATGTTTGACAGAAATGTGTGGTCTACACCATGTGATTTCCAGGCAGATGGTGGAGGGAATATTTCCAATACAAGGATGATAATATATTTACATTTGTATCCTTCACATCTATGAAAATATCTGACTCATAATAGGTCCTCATAGAGGTCCTTTGACTGAACACTGTGTCAGACGTTCTAAAGGGAGAACTGGATGATGAATTCCCAGGAGTGGGGATCTGGTTACCTTCAACCCTCTGCTACCTACACTGTTTACACACGGTGAAGCCCAACAAAGGATTTGTAAATAGGGGTAAACAGATGTTTCAAAAAGAGGGAATGGTTATAACTGCCTTTGGGAGTCCACCTGGAAAATGTGACATATGGGCTACATTGTGATTTGACAGATATGTGGGATTCTCTCTTCTATTTGTTAATAACCACAAGGATTCCTTGGTTTTGAGGTCCAGGAAATATCCGTCTATGTTATCTTATTGTAGACACATAAATAAATACACATACATGTTTATGGATATATAAATATACATGTTTATGGATATACTGCAGAGGAACTAAATGTTCATATTCCCACTTCTTGCCAGGCATGGTTCAAAGCACTAAACCAATCTCCCTGATGATTCCTTCAGAATCCTCTAAGGAGTTCCTTTGTCATAAACAGGTTTTCTTCATGTTCAAAATCTTTCAGAAGTGATTTAAAATCATTAAAGCCCAAGCATTGATTTTCTGGCAGTTGCCTATAGCCCAGGCCTTCCCACAGTAGACAGCATAAGAGCTGCTGGTTTAGGTATGTCCCTTTTAAACTGATTTCATCCATGTATTCATTTATTTACTCATTAATTTAGCTTATAATTATGTGGCACCTAATATATACTGGTGGTGCAGTAGTTAAGAGTTTGGCTGCTAACGAAAAGGTTGGCAGTTTAAATCCACCAGCAGCCCCTTGGAAACCCTATGGGGAACTTCTACACTGTCCTTTAGGGTCGCTGTGAGTTGGAATCAACTCAATGGCAACAGGTTTGGTTTGCTTTTTGGTTAATATATGCTGAATTCTCATCACTCCACTGATGTAAGATAGAGGCTTATAATATAGGAATGCCTAGGATTGCAGTAAACTCCTCAATATTTTGAAAACTATAGGCAGCCAAGAATGGGTTATTTACCCCCTCATTGTAGGAAGGGACAGCACCATTTTATTGATGTACACACACACACACAAACAACCCGAAATCATGTCATCTAGCCTTCTCATGTTATAGCTAAGTTTAGGACTCAGAACTAACGTCCTAAAGTCTCAGATCACTTACAGTTCCCTTTATACCTCCCCATAAAACGACTATTCTTCCACGAAAGCATACTTGCCTCCTTGAAACTGATATGCTACTCCGCCTATAAAGAATCACGTGTCTGGGTTAGTCCACAAAATAGGCACCATTTGAAGCAAAAGCCCCTGATAAAATATATATGTTAAACTATACTCATGAAAGAATAGAAGATCATTTACATGAGTGTGTAACTACTTAATCATCCATGCCCTCAGATTGTATTGAAAGGAATTAATGTTGATGTTCCACGATAGCATGGCCTGATTGTGTGATATGCTGGGATGGAGATAGCTAGTCAATGATGTCCCACCGATCTGTTCACACAATAAGGGGGGATTAGTACAGATTGTCCCCAACAAAGACATGGTTCTTTCAGAAATCAGTGCTTGCTGTGAAAATTTCATTCATTTCTAGAGAAAAACTTAACTTGCTCTTGGTGACACCCCAGTTGTTCAACTCAAGAGAGAAATTTAGAAAAAGAATGATGTAAGGAGAAGAATAAATGAAATTAATGGCTCATATTTAAAAGAGCAGGATCACAAGTGTTCCTTCAGGTAATCAGATATGATTTCCACAAATCTTTATAGGTGATTTCCCCACAAGGATTTCTTCAGATTTACAAATATTTCCCAATATATTTCTTAAAATTCATTGAAATTGTTACATGATTCATTTTTTAAAATTTTAGGGAAATGGTTGTGAACTACAGCTTACTGGTATGAGATGTGATGGCTAATACGTACCTGTGGTTTTTAATATTTCTAGCTTATAAAATTATCTTTTCTCATCTCTAGGTAAAGCCATTTTTAAAATGTTATATCACAGACAGAAAAGTACACATAACTGTGAATGTTCATTAACTAAATGCAAGCATGCAATCAGAACTAAGGTCAAGAAACAGAACATTACCAGCACTCTGTAGTCTGCCCCTTTCATGCCTGCTAATCTAAACAAGGAGCCCGGGCGGTGCAGTGGTTAAGTGTTCGGCTGCTAACCGTAATCGGTGGTTCGAACCTACCAGCTGTTCGCAGGAGAAGGATGTGGCAGTCTGCTTCTGTATAGGTTGCAGCCTTGGAAGCCCTATGGGGCTGGTTGTTCTTCTCTGTTATACAGGGTCGCTATGAGGCAGAATCAACTCGACAGCAATGTTTTTTTTTAATAGTCTAAACTCTCCGAAGAATTGCGACTATCTTAATTTATTCTGTATTTTATAAAGGTGGAATCATACAATATATGATGTTATTTTTAGCATATTATTGTTTGTGCCTGACTTCACTAAATATTGTATTTATGAGTGCCACCCATGTTTCTCTGTGTGGTTGTATATTGTTCAATCTCACTGCCATTTTTTTTTTATTATTATGCCAGTTGATACAGCCATGAGTCAATAATTTTAAAAACTTGTCTAAAATACGTTATGTGGCAAATTTATTTATGTCTTATTGATTAGAAACCATACATAAGGCTTAAATGTTTATGGTAATTGTCCTTTTTAAGAGTTAAGATGTCTAAATCCTAGAAATAGAGTTAATCTAGAGTCAGTTTCTCTACATTTAAGGTAAGCCATTTTCTGTTTCATGTTTGAATGTTACTTTCCCTACTTACCTTCAGAATCACTAAATAAAGCAAAATTTATTATGGACCATGAAATACTTTTACAATCAAAACATGTTTCACTCCATTTTCAGATGAGTGGATGGAGTCAAGGGAAATATAGTTTGTGCAAAGATATTCATTTGTTTGATGGTGAAAATAGGGAAAAACCCCAAGTCTCTTTCTCCCAACGACATTCAGCTCTTTCTATTTAACATGCAGCTTCCTTTGTGAGATGTGAGCACTCCTGAAATTGTGAGATGTGAAGCAACTTCAACCATTCTCATGTCTCAAACTGGAAGCTGCATAGTAGAATAGAATTAATGCAATCAATTTAAATTCAACTCACTGAAGGAAAATACACTCTCCTATCCTATATTATTCTTACATTCCAGCACAGTGCTAGGAACACCATTGACTGGACTAATTCTAAATGACTAAACTAAAATCCAGTAACTTCTGGTTGATAAGTATGGTAGGCAGAATAATGGCCCCCAAAGATGACAAAATCCCAGTCCTCAGAATTTGGGAGTATGTTATGTTACATGGCAAGAAAGAATTAAGGTTACAGATGTAATTTACATTGTAAATTAGCTGACATTAAGATGAGGAAATTATCATGGATTATCTGGGTGGACCCAATATAATCACAAGTGTTCTTATTAGTGCAATAAGGAAGTATAAGAAGAGATCAGAGTCAAAGAGCAATTTGAAGATGCTATGGTGATGGTTTTGAAGATGGAGGAAAGAATCACGGGCCAAGGAATGCGGGCAGTCTCTAGAAGCTGAAGGTGAGCAAAAAATAGTCTCCCTTAGGACCCGCAGAAGGGAGGCAGCTCTGCTGACACCTTGATTTTAGCCCAGTGAGACCCATTTCAAACTTCTTACCTTCACAACTATAAGATAATAAATTAGTGTTGTTTAAACCGCTAATTTTTTGGTAATTAGCCGACTACAGCAGCAGTAGGAAACTGATACAATAGGTGTGCGGATTGACTAACTTTTTTTTTTTTTTAATCTCTGGATACAAGAGAAAATAAGCCTGGAGAGATTGGGTAATGGATAAATTTTGTCTTTTCTTCCTCAGAATCTTATAAGTATTTTACTTTCTTCCACAAAGCAAGTAGCAGATGAGTCTTTAACAAATTGAAACTTGCTTTAATTCCTGAGTAAGATGGCATTTTTGTAAGTTAATGCAAATCTACTTTTGTGTCAGCCAGGAAAATGTACGCATTGCTTGAAAGTCAAATGTGGAGATGGGCAAGATAAAGGCTCATGTTTTTTTATCCTTGCCCAAATAAGCATTTTTTTTGCCCCAGTTACTAGAGATAGAAGATCAAGTTGATGGGGATTAGGGAGGTCCTCCCTGACTCTAGGACCTCCAGGCACCTGCTTACATAGGATGTGTCTTGAAGGCCTTTCTCCAGAATCTATCCCAGAGAGTGTGTTAAATATAGGCTCTTTACTTAAGTTTAATTATAACTGTTTTCTCATGTTCCCATAAGAAACATTTCAGAATGTGAAAATCTGGTGCATATGGAAATAGGAAATTCATAGGAGCTTTTGGGTACCTTGCTTTACAGTAATATAAGAAGCCTATTTCATTTTGAATGCCGAAGTTGTGCCAACAAATCTGGAGTTTTGTCACTGAGTGAGAAATTAGAGTTAAATGCTCAGAGCTGGGAATGACATTGAAACACATGGAATTTAGTAACCAAAGAAGAAAGGGGATTTAACTCATCAATCTTAAATTATAATAAACTCAAAGTTCTTAAAATAAAAAAAAAAATTCATTGCCATCGAGTTGATTCTACTCATAGCGACCATGTAGGACAGAGTAGAACTGCCCCATAGGGTTTCCAAGGCTGAAATCTTTATGGAAGCATACTGTCACATCCAGATACAATTCTAGTTTCTTAGAGGGCTTAAGTATGATGTTTAGTGTCAGATAGCTAATGACTCTACATTAAAATCTATACTCTGCTTTCTCCTTGTTCTTCTTGAAAGATGGCAGATCCCAGAAAGGTTTTCATGTTTTTCGGTATGTGGTAGAGCAGACAGTGTTGCATGGAATGTGTACTCATGGGCCTGAGTACAGCTCTGGAGAATTCTCACATCTCCTACAGGGCTGGATGAATAGCCAAATATTTTCTGGTGATGTTAAGTGTAGCTGAAATATGGCATTGGACATTGGAGGTTTGGATTTGATAATTCTAATCAAGTTGTCTGTTTGTGTGTTTATAACTCAAATCATCACTTGAAAAATGCACATTTATTTGATTAATACTTAATACTGAGTAGTACTATTTAGGAGCCTTGGTGGTGCAGTGGTTAAGAGCTCGGCTGCTAAACAAAATGTCAGCAGTTCAAATCCACCAGCCTCTCCTTGGAAACCCTATGGATCAGTTCTACTCTCTCCTAAAGGGTTGCTATGAATCGGAATCAACTCAACAGCAACAGGTTTTTTTTTTGGTTTAATACTATTTAATCCCTGCTGAGATATGCTAAGATTCCCCCAAATTTTTGGTGAGTGTGTGGGTGGGTGAGAGGGTGGGTGCCTGGATGGATGGATGGATGGATAGATGGATGGATACAGAAAGATACTGAGACAGCCACAGAGAGAGCAAGTGAGCTATATTTCCTATTTCATGCCTTTCTTTGTTTATTGTTTTCCTCATCTATCCAAGAATTTGTGTGGGAAATTACATTATTTATCTATTGCTGCATAACAATATTACTACAGCTTGACAGTTTAAAGTGACATATATATCTCACTGTTCTGTGGATCAGGAGTCAGAGCATGGCTTACCTAGGTCCTCTCTTTGGGGTCTCGCAAGGTTAGAGTCAAGGTGTTGAGCAGTGCTGCAGTCTCATCTGAGGCTGGACTGAGAAAGGATCCACTCCAAAGCTTACTTGCTGTTGGTAGCATTCAGTTCCTAATGGGATGTTGGACTGAGCACCTCAGTTTCTTTCAGCTATTAACTGGAGGCTTACCTCAATTCTTTGGCCCGTGGGCCTTCCCAGTGTGGCTGCTTCCTTCCTGAAAGCCAACAGGAGAGTGTCTGTAGTAACGTGGGTTACTATCTTACATAATTTTATTATGGAATTGACATCCCATCAGGCTGACTATATTTTTTAGAAGCAACTCACAGGTCCTGCCCACACTCAAAGGAAGATGATTACACAAGGCATGAATACCAGGAAGCAGGGATCATGGGAGTCATCTTAGAGTCTGCCATAGCGAACAAGAAGAAAAGGATTTTTAATAGCCTTTTTTTAATTCCTAATATGAACATAATATGATATGATATCTGTACACATGGTGGGAGAAGATCCTTTTCAATCAGACTCTGACATGTTGTGTATTGCTGTGTGGCACTCTTGTTTAACCAAAGGACACAACATGTATTAGTGTGTATAACAAATCTTAAGATTCCTTAAAGTCTCTAGCACATGACCCTTCATGTATGCCTGAACAATGGAAGAAAAAAAGGAAGACATCTTCTCTTCTTCCTGAAAGCATAATAACAGAAGACTGTGTAATCCAGACTTTGGAATAAAACACATCTGGAACTTAATGCCATTTCTAGCATTTTTTCTTTTGATGGCCTTGTATTCATATCCATTATACAGATGTGAAAATAAAGACTAATATGGAGTTAAAATAAAATGAAACCATGGTCTAGGCACTATTGTTGGGTGATGTGATCATGAGAGTCCCCCCGAATGCTAATTACTAAGAAATAATTATTTGATGTCAGGGGAAATGAGCATGGAGAATAAGGTTGTATCTTTGTATGAAATAAGTTGATCTAGCTATTCAGTACTTTTGGCAATGGTTTCTTGAGTTCTAGAAGATGATTCTTCAACTATCTGGGGAGAGCATTCTAACTGCAGCTGCTAGGACATTTATGGTGGTTTGGGATGATATTTTGGAGGAATTTTCGAAGAGTACAATCACAATATAAAAATATTCATCTTATTTTCTTCAATTATATAATAACAATTTGGATATAGGGTTTATTTTACTTCTACTTAGAATATCAAATTGAAGGTAGCTTGCCTAAGTGGAATGGGAAGAATTCTGGCCATAAGAAATATCCTGTATCATACAAGAGCCAAATCCATCCACCCTATTTAGCTGTCACATCAGGTTCTAGGCTTGAAAATCAGATGTGCTTGACCATGATTCTAAGACTTGAAACTAAACAGTAGATCAGTAAATCCTATAGGAATTCTGCTGTAGGCATGGAGATGTCGGGACCTCTCTTTTCAAAACACCAGGCAGAAAATAATTGGATAAAGCAAAATTTAAAAATAAATAACTAAAAATAGAATTATTCAGCCATACTTTGACTTCAATATACAATAATCATAAAATCCCCTTTTCCTATCCAAAACATGTAGGACATGTTTCTGTAGGACACGTTCCCTTTTTGTGGTGTTCTATGACAGTGATGTGAGAATGCATGATAGGATAGAAGAGAATATTGAAATGAGATTTTGAAAACGAAAATCCAAAGTCCAGTTTTACACCTGCCAACCAAAGTCTCTTGGGGAAGTTCTTTTGACCTTTCTAGGTGCTAGTTTCAACACTTGGCAAATGGGATCAAGTGAAGTACATCAAGAATAGCCAAAAGAAAAAAAAGAATAAATCCTGTGTATGTCTTCTAACAGTTTACAGTACATGTCTAGAAAGCTATGTGGTGACAGAGTTTGAGTCCACAGAGAAATTCACTGAGGAAGATTCGAAGGATCAGTTAGGGTTGTCTTCCATGGGCACAGGTGGAATAGAGATATCACTCTTGTAAGGTGTTTACCATCCCAGGACTCAACTCTCTTCCAGATTTAATATTCTAAATGACTATGACTCACTTTCATTTTCTGTTGAATAAAATAATTTCTTCCTAGATTTAGAAGGAGAGATTGAACAAAGAAGATGAAACCTTTGTGTATTATCTTTTTGTACATTATACTATAAATCTCATGACAGCCAGAAATGAGCCTCTTTCAGCTCTATGTGGTATCCACAGAGACGGATGAATTTTGATAAATGTGTGCTGAATAAAGCCTTCATGTGATTTTATGATTAAACATATTGTGGAACCTCTGAATTACTCTGCACTGATTCCGTAAGAACCATGGACTAGATTCCATCTCACACTGACTTCTCTTGATAGAGGTAGTAGTTAAACTAATTGATAAGACTGGAATGTACTTAAGATAAGCAAAAAAAACCCTACAAAACAAAGCATAAACTATGCTTTCTACAGTTGAAGCATGTGGGGTGGTAATACAGTATACCATAAAACCAAACCCACTGCTGTCGAGTCGAATCTGACTCATAGTGACCCTATAGGACAGAATATAACTGCACCATAGGGTTTCCAAGGCTGTAAATCTTTATGGAAGCAGACTGCCACAGCGCAGCTGGTGGGTTCTACCACTGACCTTTCGGTTAGCAGCTGAGTGCTTTAACCACTGTACAACCATGGCTCCTAATTCAGTGTAACTGGAATATAAAAAAATAAGGAAGGAAGAGAACAGACCCCAAGGATGAATTTATATTTTGATTTTGAACCTGTTTTTAGAATCTACTCTGGAGTGTCCTAAAGAACTATCTGACAGGTTGATTCATTCCTTGAGGACCCTAACTTCATAACAGGGAGTGTCTTCCATTATCAACCCCCAGTTCATTTCTGTTCTCTCCCTTCAGCCCAGGATCACAAAGCTGGCGCATTTTGCAGATAAGCTTACAAAGGTAAAGACAAAGACATAGTGTAATAATGTCAGCCTATTAAATATCTGGCTCAAAAGGAGAAAAGATAGACTGGTCAACTTTAACTGACTCAGAAATACCTTTTTTTTTTTTTTTTTTTTGGTTGTTTATTTTTTCCTCCCAAATCACCATTGGAAAA
>NW_004443950.1:6449728-6470237 GCF_000243295.1 Trichechus manatus latirostris
GCGCATTTTGCAGATAAGCTTACAAAGGTAAAGACAAAGACATAGTGTAATAATGTCAGCCTATTAAATATCTGGCTCAAAAGGAGAAAAGATAGTCTTGTTAACTTTAACTTACTCAGAACTAGTTTTGGATTTTTTTTTTTTTTTTTGGTTTATTTTTTCCTCCCAAATCACCATTGGAAAAAAATAATTTCCCGGTTGTTGGCTACTATTATTAAAACACTAAAAAATAAAATGAGCACCCCCTCCCATTTGTTTAGGACGTATGATGTACAGGGACCTTTGCATTTTTACTCTAACCTTCACAACAGTTCTTTCTAGAATATCTTCAAACTGCAGTCTGTAGCTTCCTAAGTGTCTCTGTCAATATTTAAAAGTTGCCTCTAGTTCTCTGTACAATGTTTGCTCGGGCTTCTATTATAGGATACTACTGTCACATTGAGGACTACCACAATCCTGTGGATGACCAGATTTTAACCAGCTACTGACACTTGCACAGCAAGAGCCGAGGTGGTCATAAGCAGAGAAGGTCTACCCTTAACATAAAGTCTCTCTCACACAAAGTAACTTTGACTTCTGGGGCATTTACAGACATCTTCTTCTGGGTGATCACGTCTTCCTATCTGAAAACCATAGTTGTAAAGAACATTGTCTTTGAGTCAAATGTTGTTGTTTTCGGGTGCCTTCAGGTCGGTTCCGAAGCACAGCAACCTATGTACAACAAAACAAAACACTGCCCGGTCCTGCATCATCCTCACAATTGTTGTTGTTTGAGCCCATTGTTCCAGTCACTTTGTCAGTCCATCTCGTTGAAGGTCTTCCTCTCTTTTGCTGACCCTCTGCCAAGCATAACGTCTTTCTCCAGGGACTGGTCCCTCCTGATAATATGTCCAAAGTATGTGAGATGAAGTCTTGTCATCCTTGCTTCCAAGGAGCATTCTGGCTGTACTTCTTCTGAGACAAATTTATTCATTCTTCTGGAAGTCCATGGTGTATTCAATATTCTTCACCAAAACCCTAATTTAAAGGTATTAATTACTTCTTATTCATGGTCCAGCTTTCACATGCATGTGAGGCGATTGAAAATACCATGGCTGAGTCAAGCACACCTTAGTCCTCAGAGTGATATCTTTGCTTTTTAACACTTTTTTTTTGGGTGGGGGGGAGAACGAAAGGCAACTTTATTGGTTGGCCAAGCAAGGAGATAGTCAGGGCTAAGTGCCGTCCAAGACTGCCTTCCTGAGGGATCTCAGGGGAGGGGTTTTATGGGGTTAAGGGCAGGAATTGGGCATACATCTCTGTTTCCTGGGCTGGGGCTCTATAAATTTTGATTGAAAGGGCCAGGTCAATTTTTATTCTCTGCACAGGCACACTAGATGGGGGAAGTGGATTAGTGCTGATCGGACTTCTGATCTCTAATTAGGTTCCTGCTGTCTTTCTTTTTTGAGAAAGTTTCTGTCTTCTTCTAGATCAGATGGCAGGTCACCTTAGGTATTAAGAAGGCGTCAGGAACTAGTTCTGGCTGGTTTCTTTTGTCACCTAGTTCAAGACAGTCTCTGCAGAGAAAACAACTTCAGGAAATAGTTAAAGCAGAGACAGAGTAGGAACTATCTTGTGAGCTTCAGTTTACAGGGACCCCAGGGCCAAAGGACGCGCTATTCTCCTGGCTCTTGTTTCTTGGTGGTATGAAGTCCTCATGCCTCTTTTCTTGCTTCTCTCTTTTATACCTCAAAAGACATTGACTTAAGACACAACCTAATCTTGTAGATTGAGTCCTACCTCATTAACATCATAGAGGTAGGATTTTTAACACATAGGAAAATCACATCAGATGACAAAATGGTGGACAACCACACAACCTTGGGATTCATGACATACATTGTTTGGGGACACAATTCAATCCATGACATTCCAGCCTTTGGCCCCCAAAAATTCATGTCCTTGCCACATGTAAAACACGTTCACCTCATCATATCATAGAAAAGTCTTAAATTAACTTCAAGTCTAAAATCCAAAATCCAAAACTTCCTCATCTGTGAAATCTAGAATACAAGTTATCTGCTTCCAAAGTACAGTGGTGCAACAGGCAGGCACAAGCTAGACATTTCCATCACAAATGGGGAAATTCGAAGCAAAGAAGGGATAACAGGCACGAAGGAAGTCAGCAGAACACATCACATTAGCTCTCAAGCCTTTAAAATAATCTTCTGTTCTCTGAGACCATTTAGGCAATGGCCCTGCCCTCCGGACTCTGGGTGTTGGCCACACTCTCTGGATTCTGGGTAGAGGTCCCTCAGCCCTGGGCTTCAGCTCCGCCTTCCTGGCCCACTGGAATGGCAACTCTGCTCCCTCGAATTTGGGCGGGCCCCATTCTTCAGTCCGTCTGAGTGGCAACTCCACCCTTTGAGATTCCAAAGGTCATAGCCTTACCCTTTGAGACTGAGGCAGCTGTGCTTCCTTTGTTCTTTGACTCTTCAGCTTCTGCTTCCTGGTTCCTTAGCCTCTTGTCACCCGCCTCTGCCCTGCTGGAGCAACTGTTGCAAAGCTCTTTAGCTCCACCAATAAGTGCTTGGAGGCATCCCACTCTGCCAGGGAGCCTCCTGCCAAAGGCTCTCAGCTCTCTCACTTTGTGGGTTGGCTCCAGCACTGTGTTGCACTGGTCTCCCAGTTCTGCTGCTGCTTCTCACTGTCTGCACTCTCCAGTGAAACAGCTCTCCTCACTTCCTTCTGAGTACTCACCAGAATTGTCTTTGATGTCCATAATTCCACCAACAGCCTCTTCAAGGCAGTCTAGGCTTTTACTACTAGGCACTTTAAAACTCCTCCAGCCTCTATCCTTTCACAGTCTCAAAACAGCTCCCACGTTTTAGGTATCTGTCAGAGCAGCACCCCATTCTTGGTATCAAATTCTTAGTTATCTAGTGCTGCTATAACAGAAATACCACAAGTGGATGGCTTTAATAAAAGGAAATTTATTCTCCCACAGTCTAGGAGGCTAGAAGTCTGAATTCTAGGTGCCAGCTCCAGGAGAAGGCTTTCTCTCTCTGTTGGATCTGGAGGAACATCCTTACCATCAATCTTCCCCGGTTGAGGAGCTTCTCAGCGCAGGGACCCTGGGTTCAAAGGATGCGCTATTCTTCCGGCTCTTGTTTCTTGGTGGTATGAGGTCCCCCTGCTTTTTAACACTTTAAAGAGGTCTTTTGCAGCAGATTTGTCCAGTGCAATATGTCTTTGATTTCTGGACTGCTGCTTCCATGGGCGTTGATTGTGGATCAAAGTAAAATGAAATCTTTGACAACTTCAATATTTTCTCCATTTACATAATGTTGCTTATTGGTCCTTTTGTGAGATTTTTTTTTTTATGTTGAGATATAATCCATACTGAAGGCTATAGTCTTTGATCTTCATCAGTAAGTGCTTCAAGTCCTCTTTGCTTTCCACAAACTAGGTTGTGTCATCTGCAAATCACAATTTTTATCTGTGCAACTTTGGACAAGTTAAACTCTTTTTACCTCTGTTTCTTCATTTATGAAATGAAGTTATTGGTAATTAACTTAGAAGACTGTAGTGAAAAAATATAATAAGCTATAGCAAACACTTTTAAATGCTGCTTGATACAGAGTCATTAATCAGCAATAACTATATGAAAATGTATTACCTTTCAATACAGTTGAATGCATTCATTATGCTATATGGAAAGAAATAGCTTATGAATAGAAGATCCCAGGTGATACTAACACCTAACTTATGTGTATGAAATTAGTAGTGTGTCAAAAAGGCCCATTATGTTTCATTTGCTGAAATTAAGTTAGAGACAAAAAAAAAACATAAGAGAGATTGCATAAATTACCTCTGACTGCCAACCATTTATATTCAGTAACCCTGATGAAGTTTATTGAAGATTCTATGCATTAACTTTTTAAAAGACCTCTTTTAAGTGTTAAAAAGCAAAGAAGTCTCCTTGAAGACAAAGGTGCACCTGACCCAAACCATAGTGTTTTCAATCACCTCATATGCATGGAAAGCTGGACAATGAATAAGGAATACCAAAGAAGAATTAACACCTTTGAATTATGGTTTTGGCAAAGAATATTGAATATACCATGGAGTGCCAAAAGAACGAACAAATCCATCTTGGGAGAAATACAGCCAGAATGCTCCTTAGAAGCAAGGATGGCGTGACTATATCTCACGTACTCTGGACGTGTTATCAGGAGGGATCAGTACCTGGAGAAGAACATCATGCTTGGTAAAGTAGAAGGTCAGTGAAAAAGAGGAAGACCCTCAACAAGATGGATCGATACAGTGGCTGCAACAGTGAGTCAAGCATAGTAATGATTGTGAGGATGGTGCAGGGCTGGGCAATGTTTCCTTCTGTTGTATGTACGGTCTCTATGAGTCAGAACCAACTTGACGGCACATAGCAACAACAACATGCATTAACTCAGATTTTACCCAGATAGTTTGTGCAACATCTGAATTTTTTGTAATAACCCTTCCATCTTTTCTTTGAAGGTGCTGTACTAATCACTATGCAGGTTTATCCCATGTTTAACTAGCAACAGTAGTGCAACCTCATAAAATATTTACTAAGAAATATAGAAGTATGTGAAACATGAAAATATTGGTTAAAATATTAACATATATTTATAGGAGCTCTGGGGCCAGAATTTTAGCACCAAAGATTTCAAAATGTCGTACTGGAAAACTACCCAGGCAGTGATTTTATTGTTAGAAATCATTTAAACTAATATTTGCTATTTTACGATCTTTTCATGATCCTATTATGATTTGTAGGTTTTGAAAATTTTACAGCATCAACTCCATCCTCATTAGCAGATTCTGGTAACTTCTGGGATTCCACAATAAGCTTTCAACAATTTGGAAAATGTTTTGCAGTAACATTCACTGAAAGAATTTATAACAAAAATTCTTTATTGCATTCAGATAAAAGTATTGGCTCATGAAATAAAATTCAACCAACTGGAAAGGTTTTTGAAAATAACTTCATATATTCCATGATTGGCATACGAGACTGTGTGATGAGGGGCACTGAAATGAACCAGAGAATGGAGGATGAGTTTGACTGATATTCTTCCTTATCCACACTGCTTATGAGTGTGTGAGGAAAAAGGAAAACAAACTAATAAAAAAGAGTTATATACAATTATTAATTTAAAATCTCTCTATGCCACTTAAAAACACACTGTTATTTGCATCAAACTGGCTTAAACAAACAGGGAGTATATTGACTAATGTAACTGAAATTCTGGTAGAAGTTCTTCCTTCTAGCATAGATAGATACAGGGATTCAGAAAATTTTATCAATAATTTAAATGGATTGGTGGATGGAGAGAGAGATGAATAGATGGAGAGATATATGAAAAAGAAACTATAACATAATGTTAATTATAGAATATAGGTGGTGGGAATTTGGATATTCACTGTAAAACTGTCCCATCTTTTATATATTAAAGTGTTCATGATAAAATGTTACAAAAAATGAACAACTCCTGGATTTCCCTTCCGCGGCTCTCTTTAGGATATCAAAAATGTTGATAGTAGTAGTAGCTTTAACGTTTTCAGGAAAGTTCAGCAGAAACAATAAAGTCATTCTTTTACCAAATTCAAGGACTCATATTATTGAGTCTCATTGACTGTTACTGGGTCACACGCTCGGATCTGAACCATAATAGTGTCTACTTGGTAGGTTTGTGGACTCATTAGACATAATATAGGAACCTGAATTAAAGATAGAATTGAATGACTGCTATGGTGAGAAAAGATAGCAAACTGTAGTCAGGAGGATGTAAAGCTGTGACTGGCTATGACTGAGTCAAGTTCTCCGCTCCAGAATATAAGGATGGATCCTTCCTTATCCAGACTCCAGGAATTGAAAGGTAAGGTGAAGGCTGAATTTACCTACCCATCAAATCTGGGAGATTTAGTGGCATAAAAATCCATTTCTTGAAAAGTATTCGGATTTGATGTATAGCCCATGATACTTATTATGAAACGTAACCCTGATGTTAGAACCTAAAACAACAGCCTAGTCACCAAAAGCTAGCTATCCTCTCAACAGATTATGCAACGTAATGCAAATTAATGCAATCTAGGCATTTAACAAGTTTCTGGAAGGCAGTGGTGCTCCTAGAAAAGCTGCAACAGATGAAATGAAAACAAGAATATTCCAAGATTTTTGTGTGTAAACGCTGGCTCTGAAATGGAAAAACACTGAAACACTGTCGAGTTCACTGCATTCTATACAACAACTAAGAAAATCATTCCTGAACATCCTTGTCACTGGTCTACTTAACAGTGAACACATTTCTTCCATTTTTGTTTCAGAAATAGAACGTGGCTTCCAAACATCATTCAGGTGGGTAAAAGAGTAGGGTTTTGACAAGACTCCTAACATGAAAATATAAATCGATAAGTTACAGGTGCATAATTCCTGTAGTACTGGCAAAGCAATTCTTAATCTTTGAAATCAGTTACCACAACAAAGCATATAGAATCTAGATTCCTAGAAGAGAAGTGTGACTCATTTTGTATTGTAGGATGTTGGTTCAAATCCCAGATGGGCCACACTGGGCAAATAACTAAAAGTAAGCATCTTGATTTTAATGAAAGTTGTACTTCAAAGGATTACTAGAAGATTAAGCAGATGTTTGTGTATAGAGGTATATGTATCCTGTAGATACAAATACAGATAGACATTGATGTTGAAATTTTAACTTTCGGCATGTAAAAGAGAAAGATCTAGTTGTTTCATAAATTATTTTTACATGTATTATCTTACATAACCCTGCAGAAGTCCTATGGATAAGTCATATAAATAATGTTAACACCATCTTGCAAATGAAGAAACTGAAGGTTTGGTAGTTACAGTGTCTTGCTGATGTTTATTACAGCTAGTAGTACTAGCCTCAAACGAAAATCTGGATGATTTTCAGGGGACCAAGAAGGTATAAACTAGATTATAGATATTTTAATTAAGAAAAATTCTCCTAATTTTTATATATGGATTGAATTTTCTCTGATTCCAAGAGGGAAATATATTTTAAAAGGAGTCCAAGGGTGCATCTGTTACCTTCCTTTTATACTTAACATCTGGGCAAACACTTTAAACTTATGCCATTAGTACCTTCAGAAGCATAGCATCCATTGATAACAGATTTTTACAATTGCTGATGGTCAATTTATTACCATCACTGAGGGTATTGATGGTGATATTTTATGGATAAAGTGAGCCATCCAGATGACCATTGTGGGCACGCGGGAAGGAATGATACCCTCTTTTAATCACCCTGTTTTTTGACACAGTCGGTAGTATTTTCAGAGTATTTGCTGCCATGAATAGCTTAGCTTCAAATGCACCAAAGCCTTTATGTTCCTTATGCTAAGGTTAGCTCTTAGCTCAACCAGACTATTTGTTTCCCCTAGTGTCTTAGTTACCTAGTGCTGCAGTGGCACAAATACGTCAAGTGGATGGCTTTAAAGAACAGAAATTTATTTTCTCACGGTTGTGGAGGCTAACTCTTCAGCTGTGTCAATTCCTTCCTTGCCACTTACCCCAGGTTTTCTTAGGGTTCCTTGGCGTTCCTTGGCTTGTAGACAATCCTCACTTGACATCTGTCTTCACCCATGTGTGTGTCTTTGTGTCTATTCTGGTCTTTCATAACTCAGAAGTGATTAGGTTTAGGGTCCACTCTACACTGGTATGGCCTCATTAACGTAACAAAAGAAAACCTTATTTCCAAAGAGGATCACATCCACAGGTACAAAAGCCAGGTATTCCACACATACTTTAGGATAAAACAATTCAATTCATAATACCTAGCAATAGTCACTGATGAGTTTGGTTCTAGATTTTAAATCACAGAAGCATACTTAGAATTCTTTTGAAATGAGACTACAAGAAAAAAACAAACAAACTATTCATGGTAGTTAATGGAGTTCTCCAAATTGTACATGGAGTCTTGCCACGATCACAGTCTTTGCAGTCAGGCTTGGTCATTTGGACTTAGGAAGCAATACTCAGGCAGAAGTATCAGAGAAGCAGCCCAATGTTTTGCCCTGCTCTGTACCAATGCACCTCCTCAGCTGTTCTGTTTCTAATGGGCTTAACTAAAACCCTTTTCTGTACATGGACAATGAAAGAGCGATGGCCCTTTTTTCCAACATACCTTAGCCAAGATTCCACTCTGGAAACATAGGCAGTTCTTGTTCAACAAGCCTTGAAAAAATTTGGTACAGTTCAGCTCACTTGATTTCATGTCCTATATTTCTCTGACTTAGAAGATCCTTGCAGCAAGAGTTTGTTCTTCTTCTTTTAGCACCAAAGCAGTCATTGAGTTCTAACTGTAAGTCAGGTTCACTGCATAAATTATCTTTAATGAGTCCACAAACCTGCTAAGTAGACACTATTATTATCTCCATTTTATTTCCCTCTCAACCTCATTATTTAAGTTTAAGGAGTCAAAAATTAGATTCTAATCCATATCATTAATAATTATGTGAACCTAGGCAAATAATTGTATTATTTTAAAATCTTTAAACTAGTTGTATAAGACAAGAATTAGGAAGGGCCAATATATCACAGTGATACTACTAATTCCTCTCCTTCTACCCATATAGGGGTCAGAGTAAATGAATCTCTGAGTAAGGGAATCTTCAGCAACACACAGTTGTCATTATATAAATAACATACTCTAGTGATTACTCTGGATTCCAGTGTATTAGAATAAAATTTGTATCTAATAAGTGTTCACAATAATTCTGTGAATGAAACAAGGATCCACATTTTTACAGCTATTGAAACTGAGTCTCAGATAACACCTTTGAAAATACAAGAGGCAAAATAGTGGAATAAGAATTCCATCATTGACATGAAGTCATTGTGTGACCTTGACTAAGTCAGTGCCTCTCTCTGGATTTCATTATCCCCATCTGTAAACAGAAGAAAAATAGAATTCACATCTCTGAGAGGCTCTATCATAATCTGTCACAAAATGAGATTGTATACAGGAATAGGACTAGGAGCATATATGGAAAAGGGAGAAAGAAAGAAATAAATGATTCAAAACTAATAATTTTCTCCTCAGTTAATTGATTACCAATGTATAAAACCCAAACCCTTTGCTGTTGAGTCGATTCTGACACATAGTGACCCTATAGGACAGAGCAGAACTGCCCCATAGGACTTCCAAGGCTGTAATCTTTACTGGAGCAGGCTGTCACATCTTTCTCCTCTGGAGTGGCTGGTGGGCTCAAACTGTCAACCTTCTGGTTAGCATCTGAGTGCTTAATCACTGCACCATTTGGGCTACAAATGTATACACACTGCCATCAAGTTGATTCTGACTTATAGCGACCCTATAGGATAGAGTTGTTTCCAAGAAGTGACTGGTAGATTCGAACTGCCAACCTTTTTAGCTTGGCAGCCGAGGTCTTAACCACTGCTGCACCAGGGCTCCACAAATGCGTATTACCTGTATAATAACAATGTTACCACTGGAATTATGAGCATAAGACTTCTGTTTCCATTTATTACTTAAAGTAAATTCACACACAGACCCTGGAGAGTCAGTACAGACCATGTGACACAAGCTTTTTTCTTGCTCCCTGCTGAAAACGAGCTGCATTCCTGACCTGATCTTCAGGCTGCAGCATTAATCTCAGTGGCAGCAAAAGAAACCCGGGATTAGCTATTAGCAATAGTACAACCCCCACCTAAGGCTTTTGACAGTGCCACCTGGAAATACAAATAATCTCAAGCAACTTATTCCCTGGAGTGTGAGACCCATCCTTGGTCAATGAGGTGAGAACAGGACAAAGGGTAATGAGCACAATACCTAGCTTTTTTCCCACTTTATTGCTCTCTGTTCTAATGTGAAACCTGGTTAAGGGCATATACATTTTAGACATTAGCTTAGAGTATAACGTAATAGCCAATAAGATTTAATTATGTCCAGATCATTCATTCATCCGTTCATTAACTTTTTAAAATATTTACTAAGTACCTCCTATGTGTCAAGTTTGTTGATAGCCACCAAGGATATACCGATAAATATGGTTCCAGACCTCAAGGAGCTCATACAACGGCACAGGATATAAATAAGTAAATGTTTGTTTCATTTATGCAACAAGTATTTTTTGTGTGTCTAATAAATTCTAGGGAGTGCCTGGTTGGTGCAAATGGTTAAAGTGCTCAGCTTCTAACCTAAAGGTTAGCAGTTCAAGTCCATCCAGAGGCACCTCAGAAGAAAGGTCTGATGGTCTACTTCTGAAAAAAAACCAGCCATTGAAATTCCTAAGGAGCGCAGTTCTACTCTGACACACGTGGGGTTGCCATGAGTCGGGCTCCACTCAAAGACAGCTGCTTCTTTGTTTTGTTTTGTTTTTTAAAAAAATAAATTCCAAGCAGGCAGTGTTCTGGCTGCTGAATATTAACGGCTCTGAACATAAGAGCACTTTATGGAGTTAAAAATATGCATTCCTGTATAATGAAACTGTGACAGAGTGTTGCATATATAGAAGTCTATACTGGTCTCCTATTGGTTCCTTTAATTTGTAAAACTCATTCTCATCTCAGGGGCTTTGCACTTGCTGTTTCTTCTACCTGGAATACTCTTCCTCTACCTAGAATACTCAGCTTTTAATATGGCTGATTTTTTTTTTTTTTTCTCAGCATTCAGAACTCAGTGCAAAACTCATTCCCTCAGAGAGAAGTTTCCTGTCTACGGAATACAATGTAAATTTCTGTTTCTTCTTCCAGTTATTCTATCTCATTACTTTGTTATATTGTTTTCAAAGCACTTGACATAACATTGTGTTTATTTATTTGTCTATTTGTTTACTTATGTATTTGAGAGTAGGGACTTTATGACTACTGTAACACCAATATATAGAACAGTGACTGGCATATAATAGACTTCTATTCAATATTTGTTGATTGAATGGTTGAATGAATAATGTTTCAAGGATGTAGAAAAGGAGTATCTTACCCTATGTAAGAAGGAAGAGAAAGCTTCATGCAAAAGGGATTGAATGATTTGCCCTGAAAAAGAAATTATATTAAACCAGTCATAGGCCAAACGAGAGGCAATTCTAGGCTGAAGTAGCAGTGTTCAGTGGCGCAGATATCAGAGGGAGACTATTACACCTTCCAGGAACTGCGTTCCTGGAGTTGTGAGTGCGTGTTTGGAACTGACAGAGGAAGAGGCTGGATAGGAAACAATGGAAAGACAGTGATTGGTAAAGGAGCTTGGACTTTATCCTGAGATGGACAGGGAGACTGAGAAGCATTTTAAACAAGATAGCACAGACACAAGATTTGCATTTTACAGCAATTTGGCAGTAGACAGAGGGTAGATTGGAATGGAGTAAACATGGAAGCTGAAAAGTCAGTTCTAAGTGTCTTTAAGCAGTCCAGGCAGACAATGCTGAGGGAATGAATTAAAGTTGTGACATGGCAGATACAATAAGGGTGTGGATTCAAGAGTTATTGTTGTTAGGTGCCGTTGAGTCGGTTCCAACTCCTAGCGGTCCTATGTAAGATAGAAGGAAACACTGCCTGGTCCTGCACCATCCTCACAACCATTGCTATCTTTGAGCCCAGTGTTGCAGCCACTGTGCCAATCCATCTTGTTGAGGGTCTTCCTCTTTTTCACTGACCCGCTACTTTATCAAGCATGATGAACTTCTCCAGGGACTGATCCTTTCTGATAACATGTCTAAAATGCATGAGACAGTCATGTCATCCTTGCTTCTAAAGAGCATTCTGGCTGTACTTCTTCCAGGACAGATTTGTTCATTCTTCTGGCAGTCCATGGTATAGTCTATATTCTTCACCAACACCATAATACAAATGCATCAATTCTTCTTCGTCTTCCTTATTTATTATCCAGCTTTCACATGCATGTAAGGCAATTGAAAATATCATGCCTTGGGTCAGAGGCACCTTAGTCCTCAAAGTGTTGTCTTTAAGACACCTTAAAGAGGTCTTTTGCATCAGATTTGCCAATGTAATACGTTGTTTCATTTCTTGACTGCTGCTTCCATAGGTGTGGATTGTGGATCCAAGTAAAATGAAATCCTTGACAACTTCAGTATTTTCTCTATTTACCATGATGTTGCTTATTGGTCTAGTTGTGAGGATTTTTGTTTTCTTTATGTTAAGGTGTAATCCATACTGAAGTCTGTAGTCTTTGATCTTTTTCAGTAAGTGCTTCAAACTCTCTTTACTTTCAGGAAGCAGGTTTGTGTCGCCTGCATATCACAGGTTGTTAATGTTATCAAGAGTTATTAAGAAGGTGCAAATGATGTCAAATAGTAACTGATTGTGGGAGTAAGAATAATAATGACCTACATTCTACCTTGGTTATCTGTGTAGTCGATGGGGGCATATGGGATCATTAAGCAAGGTTTTAGAATAAATTAAGGTAAGCCGGCTGGGGAAAGTAAACAAGTTAGTTGGGAACTTGTCATCTTTGCAATGGCCTTAGGATATCAAAAAGAAGCTCAGTATCATGCAACTATCAAACCAAGCACTCCAGAGTTAATATTTGAAACTGAATATTTGAAAAAATTAGCATGAAAGTAGTCACTCAACTCCTATGCAAGAGCAAAATAGATTCTGTGAGCACTTTAAGTCTCAAACTATCCTTTAAATATGGTAGCAGCAAATTTCGTATTCTTTAACATTAATAAATAACTATTTCTGGAGGGTTCTACTGGCTAGCTCCATTTATCTCTGATTCTGAAAGTCAGTAAGCAGGAAGTTTATCTCCACGTAAACAACTTTAGAGGAATTGGCTGATTATACACTTATGAGTGGAAACTACAAGGGATTTGGCAATGGGCAAACCTGGGTTTGAATTGTGCTTATCTGCCTGTCACTAGATGTGTATGCTTAGACCAGTCTGATAATTCTCTGAGGATACGTTCTTCATCTGTAGCATATGAAAAATAATAATGAATTCACAGGGTTATTATAAGGATCTGTGATAATATATATAGGATCTAATGCAGAGTGAAATAGTCAATAATGGCGTTTAGTTAATGCCATGCCTATAATGATGTTATTTTTCTGCTAAAGTCAAATTTTCCGTGGAGTAACAAAAGGCAGCTCTTCTTCTGGCTTAGCGGCATGTGACCGCATTTCTACCACAGCCCTTACTCATGGCTGATGGGAGGCCCTTTGCCTTTTGCAGAGAGAATGCCAGAACAAAAGGGCTGGAATGAGTTTTATTTTCCGATTTCTGTGCCACACAAATGGTGTAATGTTATCAGCTGAGATAATACCGCCTGTAAACAGCTCTGGGAAAATTTGGTTGGCATAATTGCCAGAAGATTGACAGGATCTTAAACAGCAGTAGTCAGGAAGGCTGTAGCTGGAGTATTGACAGCGAGTGATTTCGTGAGTAATGAAGAAGGTTATATGATTAAGTTTCCCGAAGCGTGCAGCGCCTGCAGTGTGCACTTGCTGCCGATCGCCACCCTTCTGCGTCGCCCACCAGCCTCACTGCTTTTCAGGCAGGATCGATAGGATTAGCAGATTTGCACAGAAAGCTTGCCTGTGGCTTCTTGTTAAGGGTGCAAGGTGCCTTACGGCTCTGCTCTCTGGCGTTTTGCACCATCCCCGTGTATTAATCGCATGAAAAACCGTCCCTTGGTTCTACTTTATGGCTGTTTTTCTCATAATGCTTTTTTTTGTACCTTAGATTTATTTATTTTTTTTTTAAACCAGAGACTTGTAGAAATAAGCTAATGCCCAAGACAGCATCCAATATGGCTGAGCTGACCTCAAGTCTTCCAGGTATAGCTCCTATGTCACCACCACCAGGAAGTTTTAATGAGGTCACAGGCTGGGTTAGGATGTTCCTCTCTGTTCCCAACCCTCCAGGCAGTCACCATCTGGTGAACTATCTCCCTTATACTTTTCTATCCCCACTAGATTGTTAGCTTATCGAGGGCAGAAACTGCTGCGTTCAATGAGCGTTTGTTGAATGCTTTTGTTTTTACCACTTGCTAAGTGATCTAAGGATACTTAGGTGGTGCAAACCATTAATGCCCAGGGCTGCTAAATGAAGGGTTGGAGGTTCAAGTGCACCCAGACATGTCTCAGAAGAAAGGCCTGGCAATCCACTTCCAAAACATCAGCCACTGAAAACCTTGTGGAGCTTAGTTCTACTCTGACACACATGGAGTCGCCATAAGTCAGAGTCTACTTGAAGGCAGCTGCTTAGTAATCTGAATGCATTATCTTAATTTATTCATTTGAAAAACAGGAATAATCTTAGTACCAACCCCTTGGGGTTGTTGTGAAGATTAAGTAAATTTAAGAGATTTAAGAACATGAACCAATGACAGAAGTAGGAAGTAGTGAGGCTAGTCTTCAAATATTCCAAACGAAAACCAAACCCATTGCTGTCAAGTCAATTCTGACTCATAGCAACCCTATAGGACAGAGTAGAACTGACTCATAGGGTTTCCAACGCTTCAGCCTTTATGGAAGCAGACTGCCGTGTCTTTCTTCAGCAGAGCAGCTGGTGGCTTCTACCCGCCGACCTTTCAGTTAGCAGCCAAGGCTTAACCACTGTGCCACCAGCGCTCCTTCTTCAAATATTAGCCTGTCTAAATTTAAATCATGTGCAGTTGGCCATTTTCTTCTACTCTTCTGTAAATAATAACCTTACATAGATTAGGTGCATTAAACTTTTAAAAAACAATCCTTCCTTCTGTTTTCGATGTTGTTGTTAACACTTAAATATGTCCTAGCCACACCCCTCTGAGACCTAATCTACCTACCTCTAAATTAGGTAAATAACCACCGTTCTGCATACTGGTGAAGTTAAACGACTTGTCCAAGGTCAAGTGAACATCCAGTCAAAAACTGAAATTCAAGGGAAAGAAGGGTTTCTTGAATCACTTTAATCACTCCATCTCACTACCTTCCACCTGAGAAAATGCCTTCTTCATAAAAAACATGACATCATTAGCAATTGGTGTGCATCAGTGCCAAACATCACGTTCTCCTCCTTTCTTGCAGATCCCCAGCTATTAATATTCCTTATGTTTAACTATCATAGACCTGGCCTTATTACTTTCACAACTTCACCTCCCTCGAGAGCCCAGACACAGTGACCCAGCTGCCTGCACTTGCTTCGGATGCTTGCTGAGCTTGCTGCTGTCTTCTTAAGTGCCTGGCAGGTAATCACAGGTGGAGACAGACTGAAATTATTTTTTAAATTCATGCACCTGAATTAAGTGATCTTAAAACTTCAGGCTCAGAGGGGGAGCAAAATACATTTATGCATTTATAAACCAGCACATAACCCTTATTGCACAGCCCAATCTGTTTCGTATTTTGAATTTCCTGCACTCGTTGCAAGTATTCATATTGCTTTGACCAATAGTTGAGTCAGAATAAGTTAATTAACAATGGCAAACAGTTACTACGAGACAGATTAAATGAATTTTACCAACAAATCCCCTTATTAATATTATATGTTCATAATAAATGCATAATCAAGCCTATAGTCTATGAAAGTATTTTCGCTTAATGAAACCGTAGCTGTCATGACTCTGGAAGTTATATAATATTCAAATTAATGTGTAAGCAATTGCCAATGTTTTTATTTTGGGGTCAAGCTATAAACTCTATATTTAACTCACAGAAATATTAAGAAAATGATATTTGTTGCCTTGTAGTCTGTGTATTTATTTGAATTCCCCCAAGGCCAGGCCTATAAAATGCCTAATATTTGTTTGCATGTAAGTATGTGTATATGTTTAAATATTTGTATTCTTGTGAGGCGGACAGGTAATGAATAAATAATGTATAACATATAAATAAACAGACACAAGTAAGTTTTCAGATTTTTCAAAACTAAATAAAAAATAAAGAATGGTGAGTTGATAATGTGATGTCTGAGCAGATACCTGAGTGAATGGAGGGACATGGATCATGGAGCTATTTGGAGAAATATTCCCTGCAGTAAACGATAAAAGACACAAATATGGAGGTGGATATTTGGTGGGGGAGGGAGAGAGAGAGCAAGACTGAAATGATTTTCTTTAATTTTCTCTAACATTTAGGATAATAGAATTGTTATTTGGCGTGGGAAAAATACATATCTTGCTCTTTAGAAGTACATATAATTAAATGTGCTCTTCCTCTCATCCTGTCTCCATACCCTGACATAGAAACAGAACAAGCTTTGCTCTGAACTATTTCAGTGCTGGTAAACCAGTTGCCCTCAAGTAGAAAAGGACTCCATGCTCGTATGTTTAACCTAATCAGAAGATCTTGGTTGATCTCTAGCAGTACAGAAGGACTGTGGCTATAACTGGGCCTGTATCCGTTCCTAAAGAGGTCTAGGGCAATTGACATGCTGAACTCTATCAGAGGTAATGGACATAGATCCAGCAAGCCTGAAGACTGGTATTGAATTTTACTGCCTCAGCTTCTGTAGAGCTGTGAATTAGGCATCACGTCTATCATTTTATATATAAGATCATGTTTTGCTTCAATGGCATACAGTTAAATGCTTATCAAGTGAAATCATTTTCATGATTGTTGATCATCTACTGTGTGCGAGGTCTTAGGCTAGGTATTTTCGCTAAGATTATCTCATTGATCATTTGTCTCATCCCAACCCCCGCTCAGATCCAAGGAACATGAAGTTATATATTGTTCTTCTTTCTGTTGTCTTCAAGTCAGTTACAACTCATGGTGTCCCCGTGTGTGTCAGAGTAGAACTGTGCTCCACAGGGTTTTCTATGGCTGTAATCTTGCTGAAGGAGATTGCCAGGCATTTCTTCAGCAGCACTGCTAGGTGGATTCTAACTGCCAACTTTTTGTTAGTAGCTGAGGGCAAGCTGTTTGTGCCACTCAGGAACCTTGAAGTTATGTATACATATACCATTTATTTAACGTATCTTGAACACCTACTTTGGTCTTGTCACTTAGCTGGACATTCAGAAGGGAAGAGGTATGAATGAGCAATATGACGTCTGCCCTTATGGAAATTAATTGTACAGTAACATATACCATTCCTGGTACATGTTTTAGACTGTGTGTAGGATTTTCAACCTTGGACTTAGAAATGTATAAAAACAGGAAAGAGATAGGTAAGAATGATTAAAACCACACAATAATACCAGAATCATATTGAGCTTATGAATTTTCTATACAACAGATATACATAATTAAACATAATAAATCATAACCAAAGTCGTAGAATTCTGGTACAAAATTCTATGTCCTCCTCTCTGAGAAACGGAGACAAACTTTTAACCGTTGCAGCTAAGTGATACTCTGTATTCTGGTCAGGTCTTCCACGTTGTGGCAATGGTTTTCAGGGCACCAGGCTGAACTTATTTCATCTCATGCAAGTATGACCTCTAAAAGCAAAACCTAAACATAAGACCTGAGTTAAGTATGTATGGAAAAATGACCTTCATGTCTATCTTCTTGTTTCCTTGGAACTTACAAAGTGAGGAGAAATGTGGAATACTCCATTTGTCTTCTTTATTGTGAAAAGCCTGACTTGTTGATCAAACTCTGTAATGGGGGAGACGTGAGTTGACACACAGGTCTTGCGACCATTTGACTAGAAAAATGTAAGAAACTGGTGGAAAACTGGGGTCAAAGTGACCCACATACACTTTGATTCTAGTCTACAGAAGTTATATAAAAATATATATATATATTGTTAACACTTAAATATGTCCTAGCCACACCCCTCTGAGACCTAATCTACCTAGGGGTAAAAAGAGCTGTGTAGTTTTTTCTCTCCACCTGCCCCTGGAGCCCTGAGTTTCATAGAATCTGTTTCTGACTTTATTGTTGTACTGGAGATTAAAAAAAAAAAAAGGTACTGTTAAGTCAATTCCAACTCATAGCGACACTATATGACAAAGTAGACCTGCTCCGTAGGGTTTCCAAAGCCGTAGTCTTTTCAGAAGCAAACTGCCACATCTTTCTCCCATGGAACGGCTAGTGGGTTTGAACCATTAACCTTTCAGTTAGCAGCCAGACACTTAACCTCTGGCCTACTAAATGAGCTTTTGGTAAACTGACAGACAAGACTATCTTACTCAGTTGCAAACTTCATGCAGAAAAGAAAAAATTACAACTTAAAATTGTGTTTCCTTAAGCTAACATTGTAAAGAAATTTTTTTAGTTGCACAATTTACCCTTTTCCCTGTTAATAGACTCACACTTCCTTTAAGGGGAGCCCTGGTGATGTAGTGGTTAAATGTTGCGGTTGCTAATCAAGAGGTCGGCAGTTCGAATCCACCAGGCACTCCTTGGAAACCCAATGGGGCAGTTCTACTCTGTCCTATAGGGTTGCTATGAGTCAGAATCGACTCGACAGAAACAGGTTTTGGGTTTTTTTTATTTGCTTTCAGAGTTGTTCCCCTGTTACATGCATCCATGTGGATGGGAGGAGACTGACTTACAGTCTTACCCAGTTGGCACAGCTTATTTGTGTTTAATAGTGATTGATTCCACAGTGAGCACAGGATCGAATTTGGAATAATATTGTATGAAGTAATGTCTGCTGGGGCTTTAAGGATAGAAGTTTCTTCTCTCTTTTGGAGGTATTGGAAAGGATGTTGCTACTCACTCTGGAAATTGGAGTGTCAGAACACAAGATTAAAAATTATGTTTCCATTATTTTTACCAGAAAGTCATATTGTAGATGAAACCAAAGAAAGAAATCGGGAGAACCAGAATTTTGCAACAGAACATACCGCAGTTATATGAGTCTGGGAATCTGTTTACTTGTTTGGTGTTTATTGGCTTAGACCAGTTTGAGTTACAAATCTTTTGTTTTCAAATGATATAAACTCCACATATTTAAGCAAGAAACAAGTGAACAAAAATTACTTTAGTTATAATTTAAATTTTTATTCTCTAAGGTCAGCAAGCTAGGTCTCACCTTCAAATATCATTGTTAAATAGTTTCTATGATTTTGTTTGAAAAAATTTTCTTTAAAAATCCCCAAATAAGCTATATTTGTTCTCAGAGGTTTCCCCACAGCTTTTCCACAAAGTTCCACAATTTTGTTAAACTGATTTTGTTTATTCCTTTTAACTGTTTCTAAGCATCTCTTCATGTATTTTGCATTTTAACATATGTTTTAGTCAATATCAGTAAACACATCCTATTGCCCATATCTCCACATGCCTCAATCCAAAAATAATGTACCTGGAAATTATGGATATATTTCAGACTTTCTTTCAGATGAAAATGAGGTTAGAATATCATTTATTCATATCTGAGAAAATAGCTGGGTGAGAAAAGAACTCACAGTTTTCATGTTTCATAATTTATTTTAAAAAATAAATATGGAGAGGAACATCACAGAAAATGTGGAGGTAGAGGGCTCAAAGCATTGGCCTTAGCTACGCTAAAACAACTATGAAGCTATTTCTACCTAATAGAATCATCTTTTTCAGAATCATAATCATCTTTTCGGAACTCTGGAATCTAATCAAAAACAGCAATGAGGGGAATGTTTAGTAAAGAAAAGTAAGGCTGAGTTTTGGTAAGAACACACTGTGGCATTTTTGCTTACATACCTACCACCCCCCATCTCCCAGCGCAGTGACAGTGGCCAGGGGAATGGCAGTCCATGTTCCTGGTGTGACTTGCTGGTACTGAGGAGCTAGTATGGACCATGTTTGTAAAATGCTGTGATTGTACAATTTGTCTTGTCTTGAGGTTCCGTAATGGACCACACAGAGACTGACCTTTGTTTTGCTTCCCCCTCTTCGGACTGGAATGACTTTCCAGGTAGTAGCAGTGGTGTCTGATGAGAGATTTACAGATGTATGCTATCCGTGCCCAGCTAGGGCAAGGGGAAGCAGATGGGGCAAGCAGTAGACAAAAATCCATAGAAACGCAAGGGTATTTATTGGTGGTTGCCAGAGGCTGGGGACAGGGAAGAAATGAGGAGTAACTGCTTACTGAGTACAAAACCAGCTGCCATCGAGTTAATTCTGACTATAAGGTTTTATTTTTGAGTGCCGAAAATGTTTTGTAACTAGATAGAAGTGGTGGTTACACAACATTGTGAATATACTTATGTTCATTTTTAAACGGTTAGTTAGGTGTTATGTAAATATCACCTCAAAAAAATCTATTAAGATGAAATACTACTTAAAAATAAAAAGAAACAAATTTTTTTCATTTCTTTATTTAATTGTACTTTAGATGAAGGCTTACAGAACAAATAGTTTCTCATTAAACAGTCGGTACACATATTTATGACACTGTTTAACAACCCCACAACATGTCAACACTGTCTCTTCTCGACATTTGAAGACCTTTTTTTCCTTTGGTGAAAATATACATAGCCAAAGTTACACCACTTCAAAAGTTTCTACATGTACAATTCAGTGACACTGATTACATTCTTCCAGTTGTGCTGCTATTCTCACTATCCTTTTCCAAATTATTCCATCACCATTATCTTCAACTCACTGCCC
>NW_004443950.1:6471404-6489613 GCF_000243295.1 Trichechus manatus latirostris
TGGTGCTGACATTTTCTTTGTTCCTCTTACTCTCCTGTGCTGAATTTCTTCTGTTTGTGGATTTTTTTTTTCATTTCTTTTATTTTTGTAGGTTTTATTTTTACTGAGACTTTATGTTTTTCTTCCTTATTTTGATGAGTAGGTTTGTTAACATTCTTTGTGTTTACCTTGGAATTTAATCTTATCTTCCTAGGTCTGAACCAGTCTAATATTACTTGGTATCGCCTTGCCTTCCTTTCCATTAGAAGGTTCTATACCTATACCGTTTATTCCCTCTTTTATTGTTCTGATGCTGTTGTCATTTACAAATTAATCTCTCTGGTTCCCTGTTGTAATTCTTTTGGTTTTTTTATAGTCCTTAAGAGTTCATTTCCTAGGTGGGTACTGGCTGGTACAATCCTGTGTCCTAGATTCAGCTTATGGTTTGATGTTGTTCGTTCTCAGATTGAAGGACCACTTTTAATATGTCTTGTAAGTTTGTTTTGGTTTTTACATAGTCCCTTAATTTCTGTTTATCTGGAAATGACCTAATTTCACCATAATATTAGAATGAGAGTTTTGCAGGATATATTATTCTTGGTTGGCAATTTTTTTCTTTCAAGGTTTTATATATGTCATCCCATTGCCTCCGTGCCTGCATGGTTTCTGCTGAATAATCCGAAATTTCTCTTATTGTTTCTCCTCTGTATGTGGCTTTTTGTTTTTCTTGAGCTGTTCTCAGGATTCTTTGTTTGTCTTTGGTTTTAGTGAGTGTGATCATGATATGCCTTGGTGATTTTTTTGGGGGGGGTCTATCCTATATGGTGTTCTTTGAGCTTCTTGGATGGTCAGCTTTTCATCTTTCATGATATTGAGGAAGTTTTCTGTCAGCAGTTCTACAATGATCCTCGCTGTGTTTTCTGTTTTCTCCCCTGTTCTGGAATACTGATCACTTGCAGATTTTTGCTTTTGATTCTATCCCACATAATTCTCATGGTTTCTTCATTTTTCATCGTTCTTTTTTTCTGATTTTTCCTCAAACATGGCTGTATCCAAATGTTTGTCTTCAGTTTTGCTAATCCTGTCTGCTATTGTTTCATTCCTGCTCCTCAGCCCTTCTATGACACTGTCCATTTCTGAAATCTTGTTTATCTTTTGGATTTCTAATTGTTGTTTGTGTATGATTTCTAGCTGTGAATTTATTTTAGCATTTTGTTCCTGTATTATTTTCTTGAATTCTTCCATTTCTCTGTCTGTATTTTCCATGAATTTGTCTGCCTTTTCTATGAATTTATCTATTTTTTCTTCATTTTTGTCTGCTTTTTGCTTCAACTCTTGGAGAATTCTAAATATTAGAGATTTGGATTCCCTTTCAGGTAGTTATAGTGCCTTTTCTTCTACCAGAAAGTCATCTGGTGTTTTATTTTGAATGCCTACTGGAACCATCCTGTCCTGTTTTTGTATGTTTTGATATTGTCTGCTGTCTTTGGGGCATTCAGTAGTTATTTTCCTCATTTATTGCTGGTAGATTTGTTTGTTTCATCCTGCTTTTTCATTTTATTTGGTTACGTCTGAGCAGACGGGCTGTGCATTCTTTGTTTTTTGCTCTTCTGTGGGCACGATACTTTTCACCTCCTTCTCCAACGGGCAGAGTCTGTCACTCAGGTGTGGTACAGCAGGGCAGATCCAGCTGAAGGGGAGTTGCTGGGATGGATTGTTTGTGGCATTTACTAGGGCCAACAGGGTAGATCGGGAATCAGTGCAGGGCAGGTTCCAGCAGGCCATGCCTGTGTTGCTTGGTTGTGTGATGTTCAGCACATGGTGCAGGTAGTCAGGAAAGTGGGGGGAGATTTTGACATGTGGAGCTAAGATGGGTATGGGAAAGAGGACAGAATAGCAGGAACCAAAACCTGCACAGAAACAGAAAAGAGTGCTAAGGGAGCTTGCTATTGGAGTGGAGAGATGGGAGACTGAGAAATGGAGAAAAATAAAAATAAAAAATAAAAAAGGGTAAAAGAAAAAAATGAATAAATCGAGAAACTGCAAATGAAGAAAGAGAAAAAGGGAAAAAGAGAGCGCAGAAAACAAAACAAGGAAAGAAACAAACAAACAAGAAAACCCCCCCCCAAAAAACAAAAAACAAAAAAAAAGAAAAGAAGAAAAAAATAACAAGAAAAAAGAAATGCCCGCAGGGATGTCACTGTGCATCTGCACAGAGTAAGGGAGTGGCTCCCAAGTTGCAGGACACTGCCCGGCCAGAAGGTTTCCCAAGCTGAAAAAAGAAAAAGAAAACAAACAAACAAATCAAAACAGAACAAATCAGAACAAACAAACAAAAAATGTCCCGGGGGTCTCACCAGCTTGGCGGCACAGTCCGGAAAGCTGTTTCACAGTCAAGTGTTGTTTCACAGCCTTTCAGGAAGAGGCAAAGATGGCACACAGAGCCAGTTATTTGAGAGAAAGGAGGGGGAGGTGGTGAGAGGTAAGGAAGAAATCTAAAGAAACAGAGAAAAGCAACACCAGCAGCCAACAAATGGCACTCAGGGAACGGGCCAGTGTGAGAGGGTGGAATCCAAGCAACACCAGGGTGGAGCTGGTACTTCCTGGCTAAGAGATGGTGGCTGCAGGAAGCAGAGGAGGCCGAGTGGGGGTGAAGAAGGGTGGGGGTGGGAAATCTTTTGTCACTGGTTACTGGTTTTTCTGTCTCCTGTTGGAAGCTCCATGAAGCTGCTTCCTCATAACCCCTGTTCGCTGATCCTGATAGGTGTCCAAGATGGTGGATCCGTACTGTGGTAGCTGATAGGGGACCTCTGCATGTGTCTCTCCTCACTCTCTGTTCTCGATCAGTTTCTTATTCCATTCAGTGCTTGGCTGAGTTCTTTATCTCTTCATATGATGCATAGGGTTTCAGGATTGACGTTTTCTCTGTTTGACTTAGTTTTTCAGATCTTTGCTGTGGAGGGACTGCGCGGTGCTTCTGACTGTTGGGCCGTGTTTGCCAAAAGTCCCGCTACCTTACCTTTTAAGGCAAAGTATTCAGAGTAGAAACAAATACATTGAAAAACTTGGATAAATCTGCAGGGAAATATGCTGATTGAGAAAATGAATCCCCCAAGGAAATCCCAAAAGGTTAAAAACTGCATAATTCCACTTATATACCTTCTTTAAAATAATAAAATTATAGAGATGGAAAATGCTTAAGTGGTTGCTAAGTGTTAGGGACAAGAGGAGGGTCTGTGTAGTGGGTGTGGCTACAAAAGGGCAACATGAGGGACCATTTGACGATGGAACTCTTCTGTTTCTTGACTGTATCACTATTAATATCCTGGATATGATATTGTACTGTCATTTTGCTAGGTGGTATAAATTGTTAGCACTCAACTAAATAGCCAAAATATTGGTGGTTCAAACCCAGAGGGGCCCCAAGACACTTCTGAAGATCTGCTTTCAAAAGGTCACAGCCTTGAAAATGCTATGGAGCAATGCTTTCAACATCCTGAAGAAAATGTATTCTAACCTAGAATACTGGTCACACCAGCCAAATAATCAAATGACAGGGCAAAAGATTCATGTGTTTGGGTCTCAAAGTTTATATCTCATGCATCCTTTCTCAGAAAGCTTTCTAGGATAAGCTCCATCGAAACAAGGGAATAAATCAAGAAAGACAAAGATATGACATACAAAAAATAAAAGAGCCAACCAAAAAGTGAGGTTCAGGGAAACGCCTGGCTGATGAAGAAGAGAGATTTCAGGAAGGCAGCTATGAACCAGGCCAAGAGGGCATCCAGTCCAAAATGAAGCAGGAGGCTCCAGGAGAGAATGTTACAGATGGATGAAAATTAAAATAGTGATATTTTTTAAGAAGTCTTGGCAAAAGATTTAGAAATTTCTTTAAAATATACAGAAGAGTAATCATAATTTACAACATGGCTCAGCAAAAAATGGTGTTTATATAGCCATAATAATGTAAAAACACAATACTATTTAACAAAGAAACATCTCATGAAGCAGTTGTACTCTGCATACGTAGGTTCGCCATGAGTCAGAATCTACTTAAAGGCAACTAAAAACAATAACCATCACTGGGAAAACTGAGTACAGAGTATACATAATCTCTTCAGATTATTTCTTATAACTGCACATAAATATACAGTTATCTTAAAATAAAAAGTTCAATTAAAGTATACTTTAAATTTTAACAATCTGGAATAAAAAATATAATAAGCATTCACATACCTATTAACCAATGTGATTGTTGTAGGTGCCATTTAGTAAATTCTGACTTATAGTGACACCATGAAAAACTGCATGAAACACTGCCTGGTCCTGAACCATCCTCACAATCATTGCTATGTTCGAGTCCATTGTTGCAGCCACTGTGTCAATCCATCTTGTTGAGGGTCAATATGATGGCAAGATTAGGGCATTTCCAGATAAACAGAAATTTAGGGAATTTGTAAAAACCAAACCAAAATTACAAGAAATACTAAAGGGAGTCCTCTGGTTCAAAAATCAGTAGAATCAGATAACAACCCAAGACTAGAACAAAGGACAGAGCAACTAGATATCAACCCAGATAGGGAAGTCTCAAAAATAAATCAAAGCTAAAATAGGGAAACAAAGACGTCAACATGTAAAAGATGACAACATGAAGACAAAAAAAGAGGGACTAAAAAATGTAGTCATAGATCTTTCATATGGAGAGGAAGTCAAGGCAATATAAAGAAATAAAAGATTGATTTATACTTAGAAAAATAGGGGTAAATAGTAAGGTAACCACAAAGGAAACTAACAATCCTACACATAAAAATAAAAAAACAAGAAAAACATAAAGACATAGCAAATACAAAACCAACAACAATGAAAAAGATGTAAAGAAAATACATAAAGAAAAATGACTCAGCACAGAAAATTAAGTGGAACAAAGAAACTGTCAACAACATACATAAAAAATACATCCAAATGCAAGCACTAAACTCATACCTATGAATAATTACGCTGAATGTAAATGGACTAAATGCACCAATAAAGAGACAGAGAGTGGCAAAATGGATAAAAAAGCACAACCGTTTATATGCTGCCTACAAAAGACACGGTTTAGATTTAAAGACCCAAGCAAACTAAAACTCAAAGGATGGAAAAAAAATATATCAAGCAAACAACAATCAAAAAAGAGCAGGAGCAGCAATATTAATTTCTGATGAAATAAATTCTAAAGCAAAATCCACCACAAAGGATAAGGAAGGACACCATAAAATGATTAAAGCGTCAATACACCAGGACACATAACCATAATAAATATTTACACACCCAACGACAGCACTCCAAAATACATAAAACAAGCTCTAACAGCACTGAAAGGAGAGATAGACAGCTCCACAATAATAGTAGGAGGCTTCAACACACCACTTTTGGTGAAGGACAGAACATCCAGAAAGAAGCTCAATAAAGACACAGAAAATCTAAATGTCACGATCAACCAACTTGATCCAATAGACATATACCGAACACTCCACCCAACAGCAGCCAAGTATACTTTCTTTTCCAACAGACAGGGAACGTTCTCCAGAACAGACCACATATTAGGCCGTATAGCAAGCCTTAACAAAACCCAAAGCACTGAAATATTACAAAGCATCCTTTCTGACCATAAAGCCATAAAAGTAGAAATCAGTAACAGAAAAAGCAAGGAAAAAAAAATCAAACACATGGAAACTGAACAACACCTTGCTCAAAAAGTACTGGGTTATAGAAGAAATTAAAGATGGAATAAAGAAATTCACAGAATCAAATAAGAATGAAAATACATCCTACCAGAAACTGAGACACAGCAAAAGCAGTGCTCAGAGATCAACTTATAGCAATAAATGCACATATCCAAAAAGAAGAAAGGGCCAAAATCCAAACATTAAGCCTACACTGGAACAAGTAGAAAAAAGAGCAGTAAAAGAGGCACTTGGGCACCAGAAGAAAGGAAATAATAAAAATTAGAGCAGAATTAAATGAAATAAAGAATAGAAAAACAATTGAAAGAGTTAACAAGACTGAAAGCTGGTTCTTTGAAAAGACCGACAAAATTGATAAATCTTTGGCCAAACTGACAAAAGAAAAACAGAAGAGGAAGCAAATAACCCGAATGAGAAATGAGATAGGCAATATCACAACAGACACAACTGAAATTAAAAGAACATAACAGAATATTATGAAAAATTGTACTCCAACAAATCTGAAAATCTAGAGGGAATGGACAAATTTCTAGAAAAACACTATCTACCTAAACTAACACAAAAGGAGGTAGAACAACTAAATAAACCCATAAAAAAAGAAGAGATTGAAAAGGTTATTAAAAAACTCCCAACAACAACAACAAAAAAGCCCTGGCCCGGATGGCTTCACTGGAAAATTCTACCAAACTTTCAGACAAGAGATAACACCACTTCTACTAAAGGTATTTCAGAGTGTGGAAAAGGATGGAATACTCCCAAACTCATTCTATGAAGCCAGCATAACCCAGATACCAAAACCAAGTAAAGACACCACAAAAAAAGAAAATTACAGACCAATATCCCTCATGAACTTTGACACAAAATCCTCCACAAAATTCTAGCCAATACAGTTAAGCAACATAATAAAAAAAAAATTCATCATGATCGAGTGGGATTTATACCAGGTATGCAGGAATGGTTTAACATTAGAAAAACAATCAATGTAATCCATCACATAAATAAAACAAAAGATAAGAACTACATGATCTTATCAATCGATGCAGAAAAGGCATTCAACAAAGTCCAACACCCGTTCATGATAAAACCGCTCAACAAAATAGGAATAGAAGGCAAATTCCTCAGTACTATTAAGGGCATTTATACAAAGCCAACAGCCAACATCATCCTAAATGGAGAGAGTTTGAAAGCACTCCCCTTGAGAACAGGAACCAGACAAGGATGTCATTTATCACCACTCTTATTCAACATTGTGCTGGAGGTTCTAGCCAGAGCAATTAGGCTCAAAAAAGAAATAAAGGGCAGCCAAATTGGTAAGGAAGAAGTCAAAGTATCTCTATTTGCAGATGATTTGATATTATATGCAGAAAACCCCAAAGAATCCTTCAAGAAAACTACTGGAACTAATAGAAGATTTCAGCAAAGTAACAGGATACAAGATAAACACACAAAAATCAGTTGGATTCCTCTACACTAACAAAGAGAACTTCGAAGAGGAAATCACCAAATCAATACTATTTACAATAGCCCCCAAGAAGATAAAATACTTAGGAATAAATCTAACCAGAGATGTAAAAGACTTATCCAAAGAAAACTACAAGACACTTCTGCAAGAAACCGAGACCTACGTAAGTGGAAAAACATACCTGATTTTAGAACCTATTATACTGCCATGGTAGTCAAAACAGCCTGGTACTGGCACAACAACAGACACATAGACCAGTGGAACAGAATTGAGTATCCAGACATAAATTCATCCACCTATGAGCGGCTGATATTTGACAAAGGCCAAAGCCTGTTAATTGAGAAAAAGACAGTCTCTTTAACAAATGGTGCTGGCATCAGCGGATATCCATCTGCAAAAAACTGAAACAAGACGCATACCTCACACCATGCACAAAAACTAACTCAAAATGGATCAAAGACCTAAATATAAAATATAAAACAATAAAGATCATGGAAGAAAAAGTAGGGACAATGTTAGGAGCACTAATACATGGCATAAACAGAATATAAAACATTACTAACAATGCACAAACATGAGAAGAGAAACTAGATAAGTAGAAGGTCCTAAAAATCAAACACTTTTGCTCATCAAAAGACTTCACCAAAAGAGTAAAAAGACAACCTATAGACTGGGAAAAAATTTTTGGCTATGACATATCTGATTAGGGTCTAATCTCTAAAATCTATAAGATACTGCAAAACCTCAACAACAAAAAGACAAATTGCCCAATTAAAAAATAGGCAAAGGATATGAAAAGGCACTTCACCAAAGAAGACATTCAGGCAGCTAACAGATACATGAGGAAATGCTTATGATCATTAGCGATTAGAGAAATGCAAATCATAACTACAATGACATACCATCTCACCTCAGCAAGGCTAGCATTAATCCAAAAAACACAAAATAATAAATATTGGAGTGGTTGTGGAGAGACTGGAACATGTATAGACTGCTGGTGGGAATGTAAATTGGTACAACCACTTTGGAAATCAATTTGGTGCTTCCTTAAAAAGCTAGAAATGGAAGTACCATACGAACCAGCAATCCCACTCCTTGGAATATATCCTAGAGAAATAAGAGCCGTCATATGAATAGATATATGCACACCCATGTTCATTGCAGCACTGTTCACAATAGCATCTTGTTGAAGGTCTTCCTCTTTTTCACTGACCCTTTACTTTACTAAGCATGATGTCCTTCTCCAGGGCGTGGTCCATCCTGATAACAAGTCCAAAGTACATAAGACCAAGTCTCACCATCCTCACTTCTAAAAAGCATTCTGGCTGTACTTCTTCCAGTACAGATTGACCAGTGTGATAGATTATAACATCTCACTATATTTTTATTAAACCTCATTCTTACTTATAGGTTTCCTTTCAATTTATCCTGTAACAATTCTTTCACTATTCCTTTCAGTAAGGATATGTGAATGTTACAATTTTTCATTAATTTTCTTAAAGGATTCCATTTTATCCTCACTCTTTTGTAGTACTTTACCTGGGTACAGAATTCCAGGTAGGCACCACAACTCATTTGTCAGTGTGTCATACTGTGGTGGCTTGTGTGTTACTGTGATGCTGCAAGCTGTGCCACCAGCATTTCAAATACCAGCAGGGTCACCCATGATGGACAGGTTTCAGCAGAGCTTGCAGACTAAGACAGACTGGAAAGAAGGAACTGGTGATCTACTTCTAAAAAAATTGGCCAGTGAAGCCTTATGGATAGCAGCAGAACGTCTGATATAGTGCTGGAAGATGAGCCCTTCAGGTTGGAAGACACTCAAAATACAACTGGGGAAGAGCTGTCTCCTCAAAGAAGAGTCGACCTTAATGATGTGGATGGCAAGAAGCTTTTGGGAGCTTCATTTGCTCATGTGACACAACCCAAAATGACAAGAAACAGCTGAAAGCATTCAATAATTAATCAGAAAGTGGTATGTATGAAGTATGGATCTAGGAAAATTGGAATATGTCAAAAGGAAATGGAACACTTGAAGATAGATATCCTAGGCATTAACCAAACAAAAAAAAACAACAAACCCGTTGCTGTCAAGTCGATTCAGACTCATTGCTACCCCATAGGACACAGCAGAACTGCACCATAAGTTTTCCAAGGAGCAGCGGGTGGATTTGAACTTCAGACCTTTTGGTTAGCAGCCAAACTCTTAACCACTGTACTACCTGAAATGGACTGGTATTTCCCGTTCTCAGTCAGTCAGTTGTATGATCTACTTTGCCAGGAATGACAAATTGAAGAAGAATGGCATCACATTCATTGTGAAAAAGAACATTTCAAGATCTATCCTGAAGTACAAAGCTGTCAGTGATAGGATAATACCCATATGCCTACAAGGCAGACCAGTTAATATGACTATTATTCAAATTTATATACCAACCACTAATGCCAAAGATGAAGAAATTGAAGATTTTTACTGGCTTCTGCAGTCTGAAATTGATCAAACATGCAATCAAGATGCATTGATAATTACTGGTGAGCAGAATGTGAAAGCTGGAAACGAAGAAGGATCAGTAGTTGGAAAATATGGCCTTGGTGATAGAAACAATGCCACAGATCACATGATAGAATTTTTCAAGACCAGTGACCTACTCACTGGAAATACCTTTTTTTTAACAATGTAAATTGTAACTATACATGTGAACCTCACCAGATGGAATACAGAGGAATCAAAACTACTACACCTGTGGAAAGAGATGATGGAGAAGATCAATATCTTCAGTCAGAACAAGACTAGGTACTGACTGAAGAACAGACCATCAACTGCTCATATGCAAGTTCAAGTTGAAGCTGAGGAAAATTAAAACAAGTTGATGAGAGCCAAAATATGACCTTGAGTATATCCCTCCTGGATTTAGAGACCATCTCAACAATAATTTGATGTATTGAACACTAATGATCAAAGACCAGAGGCGTTGTGTGATGATATGAAAGACATCATACATAAAGAAAACAAAATCATTAAAAAGACAAGAAAGAAAGAAAAGACCAAAATGGATGTCAGATGAGACTGATACTTATTCTTAAAAGCAGAGTAAGTAAAACCAGTGGAAAAAGATGAAGTAAAACAGATGAACAGAAGATTTCAAAGGGCGACTAGAGAAGACAAAGTAAAGTATTATAATGAAATATGCAAAGACCTGGAGTTAGAAAACCAAAAGGGAAGAACGCTCAGCATTTCTCAAGTAAAAGAATTAAAGAAGAAATTCAAGCGTTGAGTTGCAATATTGAAGGATTCTATGGGCAAAATCATGATAAATGGAGAAAAGATTGAAATTGTCAAGGATTTCATTTTACTTGGATCCACGATCAACACCCGTGGAAGCAGCAGTCAAGATATCAAACGATGCATTGTACTGGGCAAATCTGTTGCAAAAGACCTGTTTAAAGTGTTAAAAAGCAAAAATATCACCGTGAAGACTAAGGTGTGCCTGACCCAAGCCATGGTGTTTTCAATCACCTCATATGCATGCAAAAGCTGGATGATAAGGAAGACCAAAGAAGAATTGACACCTTTGACTTGTGGTGTTGGTGAAGAATATCTAATATACCACAGACTGCCAAAAGAACGAACAAATCTGTCTTGGAAGAAGTACAGCCAGAATGCTCCTTAGAAGCAAGAATAGCGAGACTACGTCTCACATACTTTGGACATGCTATCAGGAGAAATCAGTCCCTGGAGAAGGACATCATGATTTGTGAAGTAGATGGTCAACAAAAATGAGGAAGACCCTTAATGAGATGGATTGACACAGTGGCTGCAACAACAGGCTCCAGCATAACAACAATTGTGAGGATGGTGCAGGACTGGGCAGTGATTTGTTCTGTTGTACCTAGGGTCACTATGAGTTGGAACCAACTCAATAGCACGTAACAACAACATGGACAAAATATTGAACAACACAGGAAGCATCAAAAGAATATGCAAAGAATACACAGAGTCACTGTACCAAAAGAATTGGTTGATGTTCAGTCATTTCAGGAGGTAGCATATGATCAAGAACCCATGGTATTGAAGGAAGAAGTCCAAGATGCACTGAAGGTGTTGGCAAAAAACAAGGCTCCAAGAATTGACAGAATACCAATTTAGATGTTTCAACAAATGGATGCAATACTGGAGAGCTTACTCGTCTATGCCAAGAAATTTGAAAGACAGCTACCTGGTCAAAGGACTGGAAGAGATCCATATTTATGCCCATTGCAGAGAAAGGTGATCTAACGGAATGCAGAAGTGATCAAAGAATATCATTAATATTACAGTCAAATAAAATTTTGCTGAAGATAATTAAAAAAGCGTTGCAGTAGTACATCAACAGGGAACTGCCAGAAATTCAAGCCAGCTTCAGAAGAGGACACGGAGCAAAGGTATCACTGCTGAAGTCAGATGAATCTTGGCTGAAAGCAGAGAATACCAGAAAGATATTTAACTGTGGTTTTTTTGACTATGCAAAGACATTCGACTGTGTGGATCATAACAAATTATGGATAATATTGTGAAGAATGGAAATTCTAGTACACTTAATTGTGCTCATGCAGAACCTGTACACAGACTAGAGGCAGTTTTTCAAAGGGAACAAGGAGATACTGCATGTTTTAAAATCAGGAAAATTGTGTGTCGGGGTTGTATCCTTTCACCATACTTATTCAATCCGTTTGCTGAGCAAATAATCAAAGAAGCTGGAGTATATGGAAGACACACGATATCAGAAATGGAGGAAGACTCATTAACAACCTGTGATACACAGATGTCACAACCTTGTTTGTTGAAAGTGAAGAGGATTGAAGCGCTTACTGAAGAAATCAAAGACTACAGCCTCAAGTATGGATTACACCTCAACATAAAGAAAACAAAAATCCTCACAACTGGAGCAATAAGCAACATCATGGTAAAGAGAGAAAATATTGAAGATGGCAAGAATTTCTTTTTACTTGGATTCACAATCAATGTCCATGGAAGCAGCAGTCAAAAAATAAAACAACCTATTGCATTGGGCAAATCTGCTGCAAAAGATGTCTTTAATTGAAGTGTTAAAAAGCAAAGATATCATTTTGAGTACTAACGTACTCCTAATCCACGCCATGGTATTTTCTATCGCCTCATATGCATGCAAAATCTGGACAATGAGTAAGGAAGATGGAAGAAGAATTGATGCATTTGAATTATGGTGTTGGTGAAGAATACTGAATATATCATCAACTGCCAGAAGAACAAATAATTCTGTCTTGGAAGAAGTACAGTCAGAATTCTCCTTAGGAGGGAGGATGATGAGACTTCCTATTATGTACTCTGGACATGTTATTAGGAGGGACCAGTCCCTGGAGAAGGACATTATGCTTGGTAAGGTAGACGGTGAGATAAAAAGAGGAAGATTCTTAACGTGATTGACACAGCGGCTACAACAATGGACTCAAGCATAACAATGATGGTGAGGTTCATGCTGGACCAGGCAGTGTTTTGATTTGTTGTACATAGGGTTGCTATGGGTTGGAACTGACTCCACGGCACCTAACAACAAATTTATTTTGCTATATTAAAGTAACTGTCTATTGTATTCTTCCCCCATTGTTTTCTTCAGTGAGAAGACAACTGTTATCTCTAATTGTTAATAATTTTTGTTAGGTAATTTTAAAAGCAACCAGAGAGAACGGATGTATGTTTCCTTGCCTCTGGCATCTTGTAGTTTTACCATGACGTATCTCGTGATTATTTTTAATTATTATTCTTATGGAGATGTATGGTGTTTCTACAACCAGTAGATTGATCTATTTTATTAGTGGTAGAAAATTATCAGCCAATATACTTGGATTGCAAGTGAATGATCTGGAGATCTTTTCCCATAAAGATTATAGCCTAGAAAACGCTATGGGGCAGTTCTAATATGTCACATGGGGTCTTTAGGAGTCAAAATCAACTCAGTAGCACCCAACAGCAACAACATGCTTGGAATAATGCCTTTTATCATATTTTCTCTATTCACCTATTTTGGGATTTCTTGTGAGATATATGATAGAACTTTTCATTTTTCCCCCATTTCTCTTAAGAATAATTTTTAATATTTTTTTACTTTCATTTGACTATAGTATATTGAGTATGGAGGCCTGCTGGCACAGTGGTTAAGAGTTTAGCTGCTAACCAAAAGGTCAGCAGTTAGAATTAACCAGCTGCTCCTTGGAAACCCGATGGGGCAGTTCAACTCTGTCCTATAGGGTTGCTATGAGTAGGAGTCGACTTGATGGCAACAGGTTATATTGAGTATAATTTACTCAGAAAGATACCCTGTTTTATTATTTTTCTCTTCAGTTGGTTCTAATCTGTGATTTAATTTATGCACTTAATTTTTGCTCTCAATGGCTCATTTACTTCTTTCTTTTTCCATAGTATCTTTTGTGGGGGGGCACGGTTATGGTTTGTATTGCTTTATGTTTTAAAGTTTAAATTAAACATACTATTTTGTAATCTTTTTTTTAAAAAAGATAGTTCTATTATTTGATATTCTTGAGAGTCTAATCCTCCAATGTGTTATGAGTGTTTACTTTCATTTATGCTGGATGATTATCTCATTTGTTTCGTAGTTGGGAAATTATATGTTCATCCACACTCCTTACTCCAAGTAAGGTTTAAATTTGTTTTGCCAGGTATCCTGGAATTATCAACAAAATAGGACTCGGGGGGACCTCATACCATCAAGAAAGCAGTGCTGGGAGCAGAGCGTGTCCTTTGGACTGGGGTCCCTGCGTCGAGAAGCTCCTAGTCCGGGGGAACACTGATGAGAAGGCCGACAGAGAGACAAAGACTTCCCCTGGAGCTGACACCCTGAATTTGGACTTTTAGCCTACTTTGACTGTGAGGAAATAAACTTCTCTTCGTTAAAAAAAAGAAAAAGAAAAATAGGACTCGGTTTAATGCTAATTTCTTAACTTCTGCATCCTGGACCATATGCGCAGTACACATTTGGCCTGTACGAAGAATGAACCAATGTGTGTTCTTGGAGCCCAGGTAGAAACACAGAAGCTGCCACGATAGTTCCTTGTACAGGTGAGTGGAATTTTTTTTTTTCCTGGACCACCCTTTAGCTTGGTGAAGGAATTAAAAGTTGTCAACGTTATGAATAACAATTTAATTACAAGTTCTTTAAACTTTCTGGCCCAAAACATTGTTTTCTTTTCCTTTTTTTCTTGTACTGATAACCTACCCTGAGGGTATCCACAGTGTTCATTCAGGTGGTTAATACTCTTCCTTTAAGTCTCATCTTTATTTCTTACCTCCTGAAGATTTAATTTGCATGAATTTAGCTATACATATACATTTTTTTTTTAATTATTGCTGTGTTTTATCCAGCATTCCTAATGATTTATTTTTGGAAGCATTTAGGTTAACTTAGTCTGCCATCTTGCTAAAATCCTGTGTTACTAGTTTGACATAAAATTTTGCATGTAATTCTCCCAAATATTTTATGGTATGGGTAATTTGTCCCCACTCGAAGCCTCAATTTTTAATCTGCAAATAAATGTGGCAATTTAGCCTAAGTGTCACAACTAGAAAGTGGCAAATTTTGAATCAGGACTCTAATCAGCCAGAGAGCAGTGTCCGGAGTTTTACACACGCATCACCACATCATCAATATGTCTCTCAATGGAGTAGACCAGAATTATAGGCATAGATTCTTGGATGATAAACTTGATCTCTATGGGCCCTTCCAATACTATATTGTACAAATGAGGATATCATTACCCATTAAGGAAAAATTATTAGCCCCCCAGTCCAAAATCTATTTATTTTTGACTCTAGAATTTGGACTGATTTTTTTTCCCTTCAAGTGCTAAAATTGCTTTTCCTACCTCATCTTGTTTGCAATTGACAAACTATGGATTGCTATAAAATACAATTTAGACACTAGAGACTTATGCCATCTGTCCGTGCAGTCTCATGAGCACGATCGAAAGGCATCATCTCAACCTCCCTAAGTGCATGTTTCTGTGCTCAGATGTCAACACTTGAAGCTCCTCATAGACAACAAAGGAAAAAAGGAAGGTGAGGGACGTCTTTTCTTGGAAGGTGCCTATTCCTTGTCATTTCTAAAGGCCTTCAGGATGATACTTGTGGGTGTGGTTAGAAATATCAGGAAATGAGACTGGCAGTTTGGAAATTGAAAATAATGGCACATACCTCAAAGTGTCTGATTCATGCTTTTGTTGAGAAAAACAAATGTATTTTCATTTCCTTATGCTTAAGCCCATTAGCTATGGGAGAAACAGAGAGCCTTAGTAGCAGCCTATGAACAGAAAACAGTAGCTGAACTAGAAAGCTGAAGTTTGGGAAAAGTAATGCAGTCAAATCAAATGTTCCATAATATAGTAACATTTAAAGTAATTCCATTTATTTTATTAAGAGTTTATTGGAATAGAAGTTGGAAAAATTGCAACCATCTCACCGGATCCCTCAAATGCCTGAATCATGGAGGAACCACATGGATTGATACCTTCATTTCTCAGATGAAGGAATTAAGGTTTAGACAATTAAGCAGTCTTATCATTCTGCACTTATTTTCACATCTTCTTCTCTCCTGAAGTTTCTGTTGTCATATGACCCTCTCTCCCTCTGCTTCCACTGTAACATTGTTGTTGTTGCTGTATGCCTTTGAGTTGATTCTGACTCACAGGGACCCTACATGAAAGAGTAGAACTACCCTATAGGGTCTCCTAGGCTCTGATCTTTAGAAGGAGCCCTGGTGGTGCAATGGGTAAGCACTTGGCTGCTAGACCAAAAGTCACTGGTTCGAAGCCACTGGCCACTTCACAAAAGAAAAGACTTGGCGATCTGGTCCCATAAAGATTACAGACTAGGACTGGCTTAAAAATGGTGCTCTAGGCAGAAGCACCACACCGTCCCTCCACAGCAAAGATCCAAAAAACTAAGCTGAACAGAGAATACAACAATCCTGAAACCCTAAAACATCAAATGAAGAGATAAAGAACTCAGCCAAGCACCAAATGGAGTGAGAAAACTGACAGAATGGAGCAAGGAGAGATTCATGCAGAGGTCCCCTACCAGCTAACGCTGCATGGATCCGCCATCTTGGGCTCCTATCTGAGACCAGCAAACAGGGGATACAAGAAAGCAGCCTCACGGAGCGTCCGGCGGGAGACAAAACAACCGTTAATTTGCGATATACCCTTTCCCACCCCCCACACTTCTTCACCCCGGCTCGGCCTCCTCTGCTTCCTGAGGCCACGATCTCTTGTCCGGGAAACACTGGCTGCTTGGATTCCACACACCCGAATGGGCCGGCTCTCTGAGTGCCATTTGCTGGCTACTGGTGTTGCTTTTTTCTGCTTCTTTTGATTTCTTCCTTACCTCTCACCACCTCCCCCTCCTTTCGCTGAAATACCTGGCTTGGTGCGCCATCTTTGCTTCTTCCTGAGTAGCTGCAGAACTCCGGTAATTTCTGATATACGATTTCCCACTCCCTACCCTTCTTCACCCACGCTCAGCCCCATCTGCTTCCTGCAGACACAGTCTGTTGTCTGAGAAACAACAGCCTGCACTAGCTGGCTCTCTGAGTGCCGTTTGTTGGCTGCTAGTGTTGCTTTTTTTTCTGCTTCTTTTGATATCTTCCTTACCTCTTGAGACCTTCCCTCCTTTCACTCAAATACCTGGCTCTCTGCGCCATCTTTGCTTTTTCCTGAGGGGGCTGTGGAGCTACTGCCCAGTCTGGGCTGCTGTGCTGGTGGGATCCTGGGGCATTTGTTCGTTTGTTTGTTTTGAATTGTTTGTTTGTTTTCATTTCCTTTTCTTGAGTTGGGAGCCCTTTCTGGCCAGGCGGTGCTGCGTGGCAAGGAGACTTCCCACTCAGCTTGCACAGACTTGCAGAGGGATCCCTGAGGGTGTTTCTTTGTTCGTTGTTTTTTTCTTTCTGTTTTTTGGGGGGGACTTTCTTGTTTTTTTTTATTTTTCTAAATTTGTTTTCTTTTCTTTTCCCTCTTTCCCTCTTTGTCTGTCTTCATTGCTCAGTTTTTTGTCTCTATATATCTTCCTTCTCTTTCTGTTCCCTGAATACCTGGCACTGTATACCTCTATGCCTTCTGGCCAGGCTGTACTGCAACACCTGAGAGCAACTTCCCCAGACTTCATAGCAGTGCGGTTGGGATCCCTGGGAACTTTGCAGTTCTTTAACTTTTCCGAATTTTATTTATTCACTCTTTTCTTTTCTTCCTCCTCCCCTTTCTGTTTCTCTCCATTTCATAGTCTCTCATCTCTCCACTCCAATGGCAAGCTCCACAGTATTCTTTTTTGTTAGTTTGTATGTTTTTGGCTCCTGTTCCTCTCCTCTCTCCCATATCCATCTTAGCTCCACACATAACCATCTCCCCGCTGCATCCTGCCTACCTCCACCGTGCGCTTGACATCACACCACCAAGCAGCACAGGCACGGCGTACTGGAACCTGCCCTTCACTAATTACCAACCCGCCCTGGTGGCTGTAGTAAGTGCCACAAACAACCCATCCCAGTAACTCCTCTTCAGCTAGACCTGCCCTGCCGTACCATATCTGAGTGACTGACCCTGCCAATTGAAGAAGGAGGCGAAAAGTATTGTGTCCACAGACGAGCAAACAACAATGAACACACAGTCCGCCTGCTCAGACATAGTCAAATTAAAAAAAAAAAGGGGGGGGGGACAAAACAAACAAATCTACAATCAACAAAGGAGAAAAATAACTACTGAATACCCCGAAAACAGCAGACAATATCAAAACATTTACGAAAACAGGACAGGATGGTTCCAGGAGGCATCCAAAATAAAACGCCAAATGACTCTCCTGTGGAAGAAAATGCACTAGAACTACCTGATATGGAATTCAAATCTCTAATCCTCAGAATTCTTCAAGAGCTGAGGCAAAAAACTGACAAACATGAGGGAAAAATAGACAAATTCATGGAAAATACAGACAAAAAATTGGAAGAATTCAGGAAAATAATGCAGGA
>NW_004443950.1:6495580-6517257 GCF_000243295.1 Trichechus manatus latirostris
GACTGAGTCCAGTACAGCTAGATGGTGCCCAGCTACCACCATTGACTGCTCTGACCAGGATCACAACAGAGGGGCCTGGACAGAGCTGGAGAAGGATGTAGAACATTATTCTAACTCACAAAATAAAGACCAGATTTACTGGCCTAAAGGAGACTGGAGAAACCCCAAGAGTATGGCCCCAGACACCCTTTTAGCTCAGTGGTGAAGTTATCTCTGAGGTTCACTGTTCAGCCTGGGAGTGGAAAGCCCCGTAAAACCAAATGAGACTAACGAGGTACAGTAGTCCAGTGACAAGGGCCAGCAGGCAGAAGGGGACAAGGAAGCTGGTGATAGGTTACCCAAGTTTGGGTAAGAATATTGTTGATGTGTTGTGAAATTATTAACCATTGTCATAGGGCAACATTTGTAGTAACTGTTAAATGAGAATCTATTTTGTTCTATAGCCTTCATCTTAAGTGAGAATAACAGCACAATTGGAAGAGCGTGGTCAATGTCACTGAACTGTGCATGTAGAAATTTTTGAAATGGTTTATCTTTGGCTATGTGTGTTTTCACCAAAAAAAAAGGTTGAAAAGTTAGAGTGTTGACATGTTGTGGGGTTGTTAACCAATGTCATAAAAGAATACGTGTACTACTGTTTAGTGAGAAACTATTTGTTCTGTAAGCCTTCACCTGAAGTACAATAAAAAAATGAATTAAAAAAAAAAAAAAGATTGTCTTAAGACACACACACACATAAAAAAAAGGTTATAGCCTAAGAAATCCCATGGGGCCATCCTACTCTGTGATATAGGGTCACTGTGAGTCGGAATCCACTCGACAGCACACAAAAACAATAGTTCCGGGAGCAGATCACCAGGTCTTATCTTCCTAAGCCACTTGTGGTTTCATACTGCCGATCTTTCAGTTAACTGAGGACTTAATCTTTGCACCACCAGGACCCCATACAGTGGCATAACCTTGTCTCTTATCTTCCCGCATCCCTCTTATAAGAATCCTTGTGATTACGCTGGGCCCACCCAGATAATACAAGAAATCCGTCCTTCCCCATCTCAAGATCTTTGATTTATTCACATAGGCAAAGTCCTTTTTTGCCGTGTAAGGTGACATATTCACAGGGTCCAAGGATTAGAATATGAACGTCTCAGGGAAGCATTATTCAGTCTACCAAGCCATCCTTACCTACCTCCCTTCTCCATGTTGACCCCTACTCATTTTGCAGATCCCTAATCCCAAGCCCTTCCCTTTGTTCTGATGCCCTAAAAGCGCCACTGTTCTGTTCATGGCTGGACATACAGGCTGATGGCTGCTTCACATAATAAATGATGAAGCTGTCTTCTCACTGTGTGCCAAGCTGAGAACATCAGTTCTGTTTCTGATTTGTAAATCGTCATTTCCTTAAAGACGTTTTTCCTGACTGCGGTGTCAGGTAAATGTCATTGCCATATACTCATATAGAACCACATTTCTCTCACAGCACTTCTCTGAGATTTTTGATACATGGATATATGTGAACACTTGACCAACATGTTTTTCCCACTCTGGAAATGTGTTCACTTTTGCTCATACTTAAATCCCAAATTCCATAGACAGTGCTCAGGAACATGATCGCTGCTCAATAAACCTTCCATGAATAAGTGAACCATGAACAACCACACTCTAATTTTTTAGGAAAGTTCCCCTAACCTGGAGGTGAGAGATTCAGTTTCAATGCCACCAAAGGACTATCCATAAAGCCTTATCAAATTGCACATCAGGAATTTACTCTGAGCACCTCATTTCGTTCAAATATGTAGTTGCTCAACACTGCATTACCATAAAAAGCGTATTAACCAAGACTACGTTAAATTGATGATTCTTCTCCTAACCCTTTAAGTTGCCCTCCATGTAGACATGAATTAAATGAGTTAGGTGAAATAAATACAGCCTCTAGCTATAGTATATAATTTTACAACATTAAGAATGCATATTATTCTATTTTAGCTTTAAAAAAAAAATGCAGCTGCTTTTTACTTCTAGTTGTCCTTCTCTTTTTCCTTCTATGTGACGATGGCTACAGAAAGCTGGGAAACAGATTCCTGTAAGCATTATGCATTATTTAGTGTGAATGTACATACTGGTCTGTTTTAAGGGCTTCACAAGTGTCCTATAAATACAGGGAATTATTTGACTGTCTAGGCAGAGAGGAAAAGCAAGATTGGAAATGAAATTTGCAGGAAGATACAAGGTCCAATTCTAAAATGCAATATTCCTTCTCTTGTCCCGCTGACAATTCTGAATTCATTCTGCATTGATATGAACATCTTAAATGAATTAGAATCTTACAGCCATTTTATAAATATTCAGTGTTTTGTACGAATATAACACTTCTATTGAGATATTTTATATAAGTTTATAGTCAGTCCTTTCTCTAAAATTCATCTTTAGTATTTCGTGTTTATGTTAGATAAAATAATAAAATAACTTACATGGAAATTACTTCCCAATATTAGCCAACAGAAAGTAAGAAAGAGGTAAAGATATATCAAGAATCTTGTCACATGGGATAAATGCAGGAAAGCAAAATGATGTTGGATTATAGAGACCTTAAAATGCCACCAGGAAAGTGTTTGGCTACTTTCCAAAGAAAATAGGAGTATATTGAGGAGTTTCTAGCCAGGGAATCACAGAAGAATTTAGCTAAAGAAAGATGATCAGCACTGGCATTGCAGAGAATGGATTGAATGAAGGAAAGGCTAAGGATAAGAAAATCATTTAGAAAGTCGTTACAACTATCCATGCCAGAAATTGTAAGGCCTTGAGTGAATTAGTGCCAGTGGGATGGAGAGGAGAATATATTACTGGAGGTGTTTTGGGTGGGAAACATTTGATTTAATGTAAAAGACGATTTACCATCACTTTAAGCCAACAGGAGTCTCTGAGTGCTGCAAACAGTTAACACACTCAGCTGCTAACTGAAAGATTGGAGGTTCAAATCCACCGAGAAGTACATTGGAAGAAAGCCCTGGCAATCTACTTCCAAACAACCAGTCACTGAAAATGCTATAGAGCACAGTTCTATTCTGACACATATGGTGTTGCCATGAGTCAGAATCAACTCAGTGGCAATCGGTGACTGGTTAAGCCAATGGGAGCAATAATACACCAAATTAGAATCAATTTCCTGGACCAATTGATTCAAAAGATGATGAAGATATATCTGGGAAACTGGATTTTAGTCTGAAGTCAGATTTTAAAAAGAATGTTAAAACATACAGAAAGTAAAATATTTCTAATATATGACAGTGAGGAAGACAGACTCTTGCTACCATATTCAAGGTACAAAATAATATATAAAATCAACCTAGTCCCAAGCCCTTCTCTTTGTCTTGATGCCCTTAAAGTGTCACTGTTCCATTCATGGCTGGGCATGAAGGCTGATGCCTGCTTCACATAATGGTAGATGAAGTTGTCTTCTCACTATATGCCAAGATGGGAACATCAGTTCTGTGTCTGATTCTTAAGGCAAATATTTTATGAAATGAACTTGGAAACTTAACGGGAAATTCTAATTTTACACTCATAAATTTTTAAAAGAAATAAAAAGAAATAATTATATCCCCAAGTGTTTTTAGTTCCTTAGTGCTGCTATAACAGAAATACCACAAGTGGGTGGCTTTCACGAACAGAATTTTATTTTCTACAATTTAGGAAGCTAGGAGTCCAAATGCAGGTGCCAGCTTTTGGGAAAGGCTCTGTTGGCTCTGGGGTAAGGCCCATGTCTCTCTTCAGCTTCTGCTCTTGGGTTCCTTGGTGATCTTTATGTGGCATGGCATCTACCTTCCCCCATCTGTGCTTCATTGTCTCTCTGCCTACTCTGCTCCTTTTATATCTCAAAAGTGATTGATTTAAGACACACCCCACACTGATATGGCCTAATTGACATAAGAAAGAAAACTCTATTCTCCAATGGAATTACATCCACAGGTATAGTGGCTAGGATTTACAACACATATTTTGGGAGGGGACACAATTCAATCCATAACACCATGTTTTTAGATAATTAGAATCACCCATTTGAGGATGACCTTGTACGTGTTATGCTGGTTTTTAATTCCATAATTCAAAGATGCCTTTATGGAATTGCTATGATTGTCAGTAAAGTAAGGATAGGAAAATAGTGATTACAAATGTAGTAGGTGTCCTGGGTTGAGAGTTTACACTGTGTTTAGTATCAGTTTCAGAATTTTTCTAGCGCACCAGGATGGCCAATGATGAAGGTCCTACAGGGCTAACCTCCTGGGCAAGAGCTCATTTTAAGGGAACAAGCAGCTGATTTTCACAGGATTAGCCACAGCTCAGTTGGTCAATGGGAGGAAAAGAGTATCTTTCTCTAGACCCACTGCCATCTTTAGCATACTCAAAGACCTTAGAGTGTGAAGAAGCTTCAGACATTCTGAGGATAACTTTAACTTTTTTTTTTTTTAGTCAAAACTTGAATGAAAAACATACAATGAAGAATATCTCCTCTGTCACTCATGCAACAGAACACAACCTAAGTGGGATAGAGTGCAATTCTTTTTCCTTTATCAGCAGGAGAAGAATCTAAGGTTAGAGATGCAGATGGTCAGATGTTCAAGGACTTCCATAGGGGCGGACCATGTTAGTCTGGGAAGGATACTAGAATCACAGCTATTAGGAATGGAGAAACTTCAACAGCAGCAGCCACAGATGTGGCAAAAGGCATGGCTGGTGGGGGATATAAAGTTACAGCCCAAGCTGGAGCGGAGCACAGTCTCACCCTTATTTCTAGAGACTAGAATGATAGCCAGAAGAACCAAGCAGCAGTTCATACATGGGGCACCTGGGATTTCCTGAATAAGCTGGCTGCAATGTCAGGAGCGAGAGTTTTCACAATTTGGGGCACTGACCAGAGCTGAAGAAACACTTTATTAAAATGGTTATGACCATACTGAATGCTTTCGGCTCTTGTCACTAAGGAAATGTGATAGTCATATTTCTTGCATATAATGCACCTCATCTAGAGACAATTAAGAGAGGAAAGATGATTATAGGAGTTTCTTTGGAAACTTCATTCCACAAATATAAAGAGCTGTCTCTGAGGGCATCAGTTATGCATCTTATTCAACTCTGAAACCACACCCCACTCCCCCCAAAAAAGTTGCTCTCCAGTCATTTCTTGCTCATGGCAACCTCATGTGTGTCAGAGTAGAACTGTGTGCTCTGTAGGGTTTTCAAAGGTTGGTTTTTGGGAAGTAGATCACCAGGCCTTTCTTCTGAGGTGCCTCTGTTGTTGTTAGGTGCCATTGAGTCGGTTCCAACTCATAGTGACCCTATGAACAACAGAACAAAATACTGCCCAGTCCTGCACCATCCTCACAATCGTAGTTATGCTTGAGCCCGTTGTTGTAGCCACTGTGTCAATCCATCTCCTTGAGGGTTTTCCTCTTTTTTGCTGACCCTGTACTTTACCAAGCATGATGTCCTTCTCCAGGGACTCGTCCCTCCTGATAACATGTCCAAAATATGTGAGACGAAGTCTCACCATCCTTGCTTCTAATGAGCATTCTGGCTGTACTTCTTCCAAGACAGATTTGTTTTTCTTCTAGCAGTCCATGGTGTATTCAATATTCTTTGCCAACACCATAGTTCAAAGGTATCAATTCTTCTTCAATCTTCCTTATTCCTCTGAGTGGACTCAAACCACTTACCTTTCATTTAGCAGCCAAGTGTGTGAACGGTTTGCACCACCTAGGGACTCAGACCCTGTCAAAAAGAGATCCATCTTAGAGGCAGCCAGGCACAGAAATATATGAACTGGCTATCTGAAAGTGACGTATGCCAAAGAGGTGAGAATTAATCCCTCCCTCACCTTTGCTCCCATAACATCGTGTTGGTAATTCTGAAAGGAACCAGTCAGGTCACTTCCCAGAACCCCATCCCTTTATTTCATCCTATTGTCTCTCAATCTATCTGCCACAGAGTATGCACTTACTGTTTGTTGAATACATGCTTAGTGCACAAATCCATTCAATGAACAAATGGAGCAATTGGGTGACCTTGAATATTAAGTAGGATTTTCTTAATCCTAGAATGCTTAGCAGTTAACCAAATAAATGCTACTAGGTGATGTAAGTGTCTGTGAGGACATAGGCTGTGTCCAGTCCTCTTTGGTCCTCCTTCACTGTCTCGTACAGAGTGTGCCAGAATGAACCAAACAGAACTGAATGGAACGGAATAGTTGGTAGACTGTAGGAATAATCTGAACTTCTGGTTGCAGTCTTGCTGATGTGTATAACTGGTGTTGCTGGATGTATAAAATTTAAATAGCAATAAAAATAGTTTAAGAGGCCCCAAAGAGATGTATGCTTTGGTTTAAAGCCCTCTGGGTTTCTAAGTGAATAGATTTGTTTGGGTAATTGTGAGTGAGGATTTTCTTGTAAACTCTAGGGACTGTTCAGTTTAATTGTGTTGCATCTGGTGCTGACTCTGTTTTTTTCCAAAATATTTTCCTTTTTTGCATTGTGTGCCTTGGAAAAGGCCAGAGGATTCATTATTGCTTTCCATCTTTTATTGCATAGGCTGTGTTCCCTCTATAAATCTGTTATCTATTTGTTTCCAACTATAATCGTCTTTATAAGGTTTTTATTATGTATTAGGAGTCTTGTGCAGAATATGCTATGTTGGGAAACTTATTTAATCCTCATACTAGTCTCATGAGGTTAGAATCATCATTAATTCCCATAATACAGAGGTAGAACTTGAGACTCAGAAAGGTTAAATGACTTGTCGGGCTCACTCATATAGTAAATGGTGAAACCAGGTTTAAAATTCCAAAGGGCCTGTGTTTTTCTATTAAAACAAATTTTTCTCCACTTTCATCATCTCTTTACCCCTTCATTATATTTATCACACCGTATCTACTTACCATATATGATATCATTTATCGAAATTATTTAATAGATTCATTTTTTAACTTAAAATTAATTTAATTTTGAATACTATATCACTACCATAGGTGTATTATTTGCCAGAAATAGATATCAAAAACTTTAATACAATAAAAGTAATACAGTGTGATTAGATTCTAATGAGATATTGTTGCCTATGGGAAGGCTTTGAACTTGATACCTGTTATAAAGGTGTGTTAACAAATGTTAGGCGTTAGAGACAAGTTATAGTCAAATTGACGTGATATTTTAATTAAGAGTAAACTATAATTGAAAAGGAGATAATTGACTATATCACTTAATAGGACTTAATGCCCTGTCTATAAACCAAAAAGCTCTTCTGTCTAAAGCATGCCTTCTGCCATCACACTTTGGAAAACATGAGAGTACAGCATCCAACTTCCAGGTAAAGATCTTTAGGGGATCCAGTGACTGGATGGTTCAAACAGAAAACAAACTATTACAGTTCCAGTTAGGAAAAAAAAAAAATTGTAAGTTTTGCCATCCAGATTCAGTTGCAGATAGACTGATCTCTGTCTCACTCTTTGGGTGCATGCTGATGCCTTTGTGTTGTTGTTGTTAAGTGACTTCGAGTTGGTTCTGACTCATAGCAACCCTATGTACCGCAGAACAAAACACTGCCCGGTCTTGTGCCGTCCTCCTAATCGTTGTTATGCTTCAGCCCATCATTGCAGCCACTGTGACAATCCATCTCATTGAGGGTTTTCCTCTTTTTCGCTGATCCTCTAATTTACCAAGCATGATGTCCTTCTTAAGGGACTGGTCCCTCTGATAATATGTCCAAAGTAAGTGAGATGAAGTCTCGCCATCCTCACTTCCAAGGAGCAATCTGGCTGTACTTCTTCCAAAACAGATTTGTTCCTTCTTCTGGCAGTCCATGGTATATTCACTATTCTTCTCCAACATCATAATTCAAAGGCATCGATTTTTCTTTGGTCTTCCTTATTCATTGTCCAGCTTTTGCATGCATATGAGGCAATTGAAAACACCAAGGCTTGGGTCAGGCACACCTTAGTCCTTAAAGTGACATCTTTGCTTTTTAACACGTTAAAGAAGTCTTTTGTAGCAAGTTTGCCCAATGCAATGCATCCTTTGATTTCTTGACTGCTGTATCTGTTGGCATTGACTGTGGAGCCAAGTAAAATGAAATCCTTGACAACTTCAAACTTTTCTTCGTTTATCATGATGTTGCTTATTAGTCCATTTGTGAGGGTTTTTGTTTTCTTTATGTTAAGGTGCAATCCATACTGAAGGCTGTAGTCTTTGATCTTCATCAATAGGTACTTCAAGTCCTCTTCACTTTCAGCAAGCAAGGTTGAGTCATCTACATAACGCATGTTGTTAATGAGACTTCCTCCAATCCTGATGCCCTTTGTTCTTTGTATAGTCCAATTTCTCGGATTATTTGCTCAGCATATGGATTGAATAAGCGTGGTGAAAGGACACAACCCTGATGCACACATTTCCTGATTTTAAACCACGTAGTATCCCCTTGTTCTGTTTGGACGACTGCCTCTTGGTCTATGTACAGATTCAACAGGAGCACAATTAAGCTTTCTAGAATTCCCATTCTTTGTAATGTTTCCATAATTTGTTATGATCCACACAGTCGAGTGCCTTTGCATAGTCAATAAAACATAGGTAAACTTATTTCTGGCGTTCTCTGCTTTCAACCAAGATCCACCTGACATCAGCAGTGATATTCCTCATTCCACGTTCTCTTCTGAATCTGGTTTGAATTTCTGGCAGTTCCCTGTTGATGTACTGCTGCAACTGCTTTTGAATGATCTTCAGCAAAATTTTACTTGTATGTGATGTTAATGATATTGTTCAGTGTTTTCCACATTCTGCTGGATCACCTATCTTCAGAAAGGCACAAATATGGATCTCTTCTAGTCAGTTGGCCAGGTTGTCTTTGTATACCTAGCTAACTTCTAGACATAGCATCCGGTTAAACTACCAGCAAGTAAATAAAATAGGCAAGGCAGTGGATAGTACTCTGATGAATACAGATGAAGTTCAACCAGTTTATGAAGAAGTTGCAAATGTCATAAACTCTCATCTACTCATATTTCTAATAGTGTCACATATGATGTCTCCCTAAGTAGAACCCACTACCATTTCTCTATTATCTGAATCCCTTGAGAATTACATTTCACAATTACAAGGCAACAACAATCTAGATTACAGTCCATAATTTAACTTGTTGAACCAACGGATAAATGTGGAAACATCCCTAAATAATTAGTTTGAAAATAACATTTTACAAAAACTCCCAAACACATTCCTTTACTGTGGACATTACGTTTATACCAGTAAGTCCATGTACATAGTCTCTCTGCTTCTCTCCCTCTCTCTGTCTCTCTCATGCACACATACACACACACACACACATACATAAAATTAGGATGGGTTTTCATGAAATCAGCAAGGGTCTCTGTCCATAGCTTGCTAATGCTGAGATTGACTGAGATACTGCTGATTTACGTTTACACTGAGCTGCCTCCAATCTCCTACACGTGCTGCATTACAAAACTGTCCTGGATAAATGCCCACTCTGTACCAAGATAAGATCCTGGATTCAGGTTCACTGCGCTGAAGACATTTAGAGGACAGCTGCCCTTTCTTCAGTGGACTCCTATCCTAGAGAAAAAATTTCCCAACTTTACCAATGTTTAGATCCTCAAATCCTCACATTTTGATAGAGTATTTGAGCAGGCCAGTCTGAATTCCTTTCATATCACATAAGACAAGGATCCTCTCTTCTCCAGTAAGGAGCCTTCTCTGAATTAGATAAAGTCCCTCTTGCTTACGGGAGTTTATTTTAGGATGTTTGGAAATAATTCAAATCCCAGCTTTTTAACGGACTTTTTAAGGGCCTTTCTCTCTCACCCTCCAGTCTCATAAGACTATTATGGATCATGATCTGCTTTCTCTGAGTTCCAGTCACACAAGCCTTTTTTTCTTTTCTTTCTTTTCCTTCCTCCCTTCCATCCTCCCTCCCCTACCCTTCCCCTTCCCTAGTCTTTCTGCTTTCTTCCTTTCTTTTTCTCTTGCTGCAAAATTTTTCTATTTCTTCAGTCTGGAATTCGTGCCACTAACTTTTTCCTATTTTCTCCATCAACTCGATTGCGCTCTTGTGACTGCTAACCCAGATGCTCCACGGGAAGAAGATCTGATGATCTGCTTCTGTAAAGTTTACAGCCGAAAAAGCCCTATAGAGCAGTTCTACTCTGCCACATGGAGTCACTATAAGTTAAAATCTACTCAATGGCACCTAACAACAACAGCGTCTCACCCTACACATTTCCTCTTTTGGAGACATTAAAACTTCAGACAGCTACTTGCCTAACTTTTAACTAATGTCTTTCTCTCCTAATAGAGTGCAAGCCCCTAGAAACAAGAACATGATTTTTTATTCTATTACAATATCCCTCGTACCAAACATAGTGTCTGGTATACAATAGATGCTCATTAGATAGTCATTGGATGAAAATAAATGCATGCAGGGGTGCACAAATGAATGACTGAATGGACAGATGATTCTAGGTATTTATATTTAGGGAGGAAAGAGTATTTTCCAGGTAACCATGATTGCTTCTGTACCTAACACATTAGATATTAAGTAAAGTAGAGTTAAAAGTGGCACATTTTGGGATAAGTCTATGAGATACAGGCAGCTATGTCGGAGCTGCCTTTTATTTTTATTTTTTTATTTTATTTATTTCCCTTGCAGGGCAACATCTGTGAACTGTTTGTGCTAATTAACATCACCTGGTGGTGATTTCTGACGGAGAGCCTATGAATTAAGTTCTTGTTTGGATGACTGTTCAAGATCTTTTTCAATGTTTTTTTTTTTTTTTTTCTTCCTTTGTAAATAATCTGTGATTTTTCTTCTTTTTTTTTTTTTGCATTCTCTCATTTGTGGAACTTGACAATCTGCTTTATGTTTTTCCTTTGAATCAGCACCCAGGATGTTATCACTCAAAATCATTTGGCAAAACAAGATGTTGGCCGTAGAACAGCAAGAAAGGTTTCAAGGTGAAGGCAGGAAATCATGGGGTTTCCAGGCCCGAGTGCTTGTCATTACTGTGCCCTTCACCCTCTCTGCCACTCCTGCACTACACCCCTCCCCTGGCCAATTTGCAGACTGCTCACCCGCTTATCTCAGATACCCATGTGTTTTGGACATGAGGTGAGGAGGTGGAGGAAGGGGAATGGGAATGTAATAGTAGGTTTGGGAGTGCAGGGGAATTGCAGAGCAAGAAAATAGATGAGAGCAGCGGGAGGCAGTGGGAAGGCCTGCTGAGAGTGGAGACAGGCAGCATTTATATCTCAACCTTATGTCTCCCAGGCCAGTTTTGGCTCTGTATTCTTCCTTACCATGCTGGTGTTCCTTCTGCCTGGAATGTCCTTGTCACTTGGAACATTCATACTGTCCTCCATGTCCCGGCTTAAAAAACACCTGGCACCTCCAGGTTCATCAGTGCTGTCCCTGGGTTTCCTTTTGTTTTTACAATAGTTTTAATGTGTGTGTTTATAGGTGTCATTCCCAGTAGATTGTGAGTGTCTAAGAAGTAAGGGCTCGGGTTTATTAGTACATAATGTACCTGGCTTAGGGTAGGTGCTGAGAACATGTTTGTTGAAGGAATGATTGTTGTTCATGATATTTTAAAAATTAACCTATCACAACAACGTTGGGAAATAGAAAGTGCATGAGTTTTATAATCAGACAACAGTTTCAATTCCTCCCTTATTACCTTGTACTATTTTATAAAATTTCTATAAATATTTCTGTAAAGATCTAAGCTGTGGCATCCTCACCTGCAAAGAAATCAGCCCCTACCTTGGAAAGTCCTTGTGAAGTCAAACAGTAATACATATAAAGCACCTCATATAGTACATAAGGCATATTTGGGACTCATCACCTCCTGTTCCCACCCTTTCTCCCACAAAAGCATATGGGCCTGAAATATTGTGTATAGCTATTGGTGAAGAGTCAGGTGATACACACTGCATTTGTTTAATCTTTTTTTTTTTTTTCAGAGAACATCTGTACTAAATCTTTGCACAGCTTACCACCTAAAGAAAAACAATCTGTGCATATATCAATTTAAATTGATAGTCTCTTTTTTAAGATTTAGTTGAACCAAAAAGAAAAAAAAAAAAAATCACTGCCTTCAAGTTGACTCTGACTCACATGGACCCTATAGGACAGGGTAGAACTGCCCCATAGGGTTTCCAAGGTTGTAATCTTTATGGAAGCAGATTGTCACATCTTTCTCCCTAGGAGTGGCTGGTGGGTTTGAACTGCTGACGTTATGGTTAGCAGCTGAACACTTAGATGAACTCATGTTTGGAACATATCTGGAGTCCCCTAAATTCTTGATTAAGGTCCCTCACCCAATAGTCAGCAGGTTCCGTATTCTGATCTTAAAAAATTCCAAGAAATAGCCCAGATTTTTCCTTGGGTGAAGAATCCTACTAGCAATCCCTAGCTTTTCCAACACCACTGAGCTTTAGAAATGGAAGTATGGAAACACTGGTCACAGTGCCTGTGTGCGTAAGAAGCTCTCTATCCATTTCTGACTACTGCCTCTACATTTTATTCCTGCCATCAAGCCATATCTATTTCCTGACTTTGCTCATCTCTTAAACTGGCATCATAATTGGTATGGATTGAATTGTGTCCCCTCAAAATGTGTATCAGTTTGGCTAGGCCATGATTCCCAGTATTGTGTGATTGTCCACCATTTTGTCATCTGATGTGATTTTCCTATGTATTGTTAATCCTACCACTATAATGTTAATGAGGCAGGATTAGAGGCAGTTATGTTAATGAGGCAAGACTCAATCTACAAGATTAGGTTGTATCTTGAGTTAATCTCTTTTGAGATATAAAAGAGAGAAGCAAGCAGAGAAGACAGGAGGACCTCATACCACCAAGAAAGCAGTGCCAGGAGCAGAGTGTCATTTGGACCTGGGGTCCCTGCACTGAGAAGCTCCTAGACTAGGGGAAAATTGATAACAAGGACCTTCCTCCAGAGCTGACAGACAGAAAAAGCCTTTCCCTGGAACTGATGCCCGGAATTCAGACTTCTAGCCTACTGCACTGTGAGAGAATAAATTTCTCTTTGTTAAAGCCACCCACTTGTAGCATTTCTGTTATAGCAACACTAGATAACTAAGACAGTAATAACACCCTTGCACAGTTATAATGGGGAATAGATACAATATAAAGTACAGGTATTGACACACAGTAGATGCTCAGTAAATATATTTTCTTTCATCTGTCCTCTGACAACACCTGTCCTGAGCCTTGCCACCTTCATGTGGTCATAACAATCTCTTCCTGTCCTTTAATACTTAAAAAATTATTTTCCCATACACATTTAAGGAGGCTGGATATTTTTTAAGTATTAGAAATACACACATTTACTAAGGATAAAAAAAAAGCCTTAGAATTATTATAGTTAAGCTACTTAGTCACAAAATTTCATAAAGAATCCGAAATGGATTCCTGCTCTTAAGGCCACTAATGGGACAGCTATAGAAAAATGCTGATTTTTTTTCAAAACCACATAAAGACCAAGAGGTCAAAAACAAAACAAAACAGGAGAAAAAAACCAAAAGTAAAATATCTGCAGCACTAATAAATTATGGCAAGGATGATTTTTCTGACACCAAAACAAGTATTACTTGTTGAATATTACTTGTGAAACTGAGTTCTCAGTTCTAAAGCGAAATAGTCTCTCTAACTTTTAACTATGTGAGATGGAGAAGAATTATTATTTATTGATGTTGACTTATCCCAGGCATTCAGTAAAGCATTTTATAGATATATTAACTCGTTTAATCCTTACAGAAACCCTGTAAGTTAGATATGATTATCCATACTTTAAGGATTAGGAAACAGACTCGATAGTTTATACACTCAAATACAAAATGTTAGCATGTGGCATTGCAAGATGTGAACACATTTTTTTATTACTACAGAGCATGCAGCCTGACCGAGTATTTAAAAGTTGGTCTGCAAGAAAGTCCCAAGTTTATCCATCAATTTAATACTTGAATAATTTTCATGTTTTCGAAGAAAATATTTTGGCAGCAGTGGAAAAACTTAATGCGTTCCCAGACGAAAGACTATCAGACAACTGTTATTCCTGAAGAATCTCTCTTTCTCTCTCTGAACTGACAATGTCTTTTCAAAATTAAAAGTTCTTTAATACATAATTTACCAAATTCAACCTCATCCTAGGTGGTTTTAATCTATCCCATCACTATATTCTTAGAGTAAACTTTGATCTATTATAACATCTATTACCATATAGATATTAACTATCTTTCTATAAATGCTTCTCTCAATTCCAAGAAATTGTCAGTTCTTCGTGGGTAGATTTTTAGGCTGAACTATATGAATCTGACATTTCAGTCAAAAACAATGAAGTATCAACAATTTTAGTAGTTCACCTAATTGCTATATCTTACTCATTTTTATATCTATCCCAGGGCCTAGGATGATACCTAACACTTTTTAAAATAAACTAAATAAATACATAAATAAACTAAGCTGTTTATTCAATGCCAACTGGGGCCAGGAAACCAACTTAACATTTTATACATTATATCATTTAATATTCAGAACTACTACCTGAGGTTTCATTAGAACAATTTCGAGATAGGAACCATGCACCTCACAATAGTTAAGTAAAAATATATATATGTATGTAAGTATTTAATATTTTTGAGAGTCTACTAGCTTTTATCTTCCAAGCTTATTTCATTTCCACCATTGCGGCTTGTAACACAAACGTGTTCATTGAATGAAATCATACAACTTGAAATGAAGCAAATGTGGGAATTATCTTTTGAATTTAGAATATCATTTTTACATGTGTCTGCTGAGCTCTAAGGCACAAATGTATATTCATACAAAATTGAGTTTCCAAAATAGTAGCATGCAAAAATTGCCATTGTTGCTTATCATTTAATACAGAAAACCTTGTTTCAACATTGTTTATTTCATTTTTACTCATATCAGATTTTAGCTGTTTCTTAATATCTGCCTTTTTTAAATCAAATTTTAGTCAGAATGACAGCATGATTCTGTCTTATGATCCAACGACCAAAACTGTGTTTATTATGCAGGGGATATAGCCATGACCCTCACACATCCATTGCAACTGTCTGAACACATGTCTTGGAGGGCTATTTCAGGGTGAGAGGATGCTTCCTGGTGGAAGAATTCTCTCCATAAAGATATATCTGACTCTTCCTCCCCATTACTGCACCTCACACAAAATATGACCTTCTCAGCAGAGCTTACCCTTTCCCTTCTCTTATTACTTTTTATGTTTAATTTTATTTATTTATTTTGATGTTGTTGAGAACTTACCAATTCAACAGTTTCAGTATGGACAATTCAGTGGCATTGATTGCATTCTTTGAGTTGTGCAACCATTCTCACCCTTCTTTTCTGAGTTGTTCCTCCCTCATCATAAACTCACTGCCCTCTAAGGTTCCTATCTAATCTTTTGACTTGCTGTTGTCAATTTGATCCCATATCGATAGTTTTTAAAAGAGCATAATGCTCAGGGCAGATATTTTTCACTAGTTAAGCTGAACTATTGTTTGGTTTTAAAAGACTTCAGAGGATATTTTTGGTTTAAGATTTGAAGATTATCTCAGAGCAATAATTTCAGGGGTTCATCCAGCTTCCATGGCTCCAAAATGTGTGGATTCCATGAGAATTTGAAATTCTGTTCTGCATTTTCCCCCTTTTGATGAGAATTCTTCTATAAAATCTTTGAGCAAAATGTTCAGTAATGGTAGCCAGGCACCATCTAGTTCTTCTGGTCTCATGGCAAAGGAGGTAGTTGTTCATGGAAGCAAGTAGCCACGCATTCCATCTCCTCCTATTCCTGGCTTTCCTTCTCCATCTGTTTCTCCAGGTGAATAGAAACCAATTGTTTTAAAATATATGTGCTCAATAGAAAAAGGAGAGCGAAAAAGACAAATACAATGAGAAAGAAAGAGATTGACTTATTTTTGAGGATACAGGAGTCCTGAACTGTTAAATCATCAAATTACATTTGTCCTCCAGATTCCTCATCCTAACCCAACACTGAACACTCCAACTTTGAGATAGTAACCAGTTATGTAAAAATAATATGTGACAAAAGACCTATCAAAATAAAATAAATGAATACTAAAAATGTGCCGGCTTTCAGATCTAATTATGCGGGTATACAAATCAGCAAAAGCAGCTGTTTTGGGGGACTGCATTTCATTGACTTCAGATTAGCAAAGATTTGAAAAGGTATTCATTGACTGTGACATTGAGCCTGTCTTTTTCATCCCTCAAAGACCATTCTGTGAGACACTGTTATGATTCAAATGCCATTCACACTGGAGTAGCAGGAACAAAGCAGGATTTCCAATAGAATAAGATCTAATTAAGAGAATAATATTTGCTTATTGTCAATGCCTAATTAGTTTCCCCTGTATTCATGTTTATAAAGGTGGCTCTGTTATAATTACAGTTCAACAAGAAGTAGTTATGTAATATGTCTCATTATAGAAAATAGAGCTAAGATACTTGAAGGTCTTCTCCCTTCTTTTACACACATCAACACACACACAATAGAGATATCAAATTGTTACATTTTACTCTTACTACTTTTCTCTTCACAGCATGAGACACACACTAATAAGTTCAGCGGGAAAAAAAAAGTACTATTATTTTACCATTCAATAAATCCAGCCTCTGAAGATGTAAGTCTGTGAATTTAGGGGGTTAGTAACTCACTGTATTTTTTTTTTTCTTTTTGCATTTTAAAATGAGATATCACTCTCTCTCTCCCTCTTTCTCTCTCTCTGTCTGTAAGAGGATAATAGACAAAGATGAAAATGACATGGGTTGCAAATATATGCAAAAAGACTCAAATTACAAAGACGCTCTGTGTTAATGGTGGAGGTAAGTTGGGACCAAAGACAAATGATTTTTTGTGCTTGCTTCTCAAAAGAGAATTTTGATTATATCAATTCACTACCACTTGTCTTTAAAAAAATTTGTTAAATTCAATCAGGGACATATAATATCCTCTACATCTGACCCCTCCAAACTCTCAATCCCTCTTTCTCAAGTTTCTTTAATTTAAAACAGTTTAGTATGGCTGCTCAAAACCCACTGCCATCAAGTCAACGCTGACTTACAGCAAGCCCAGAGGGTTTCCAAGGCTGTAAATCTATATGGAAGCAGACTGCCATCTTTCTCCTGCAGAGCCACTGTGGTTTTGAACTGTTGACTTTTTGGTTAGCAATTGATTGCTTTAACCACTGCACCACCAGGGCTCCTTAGTATGACTGCAATAGAGGGTAATGTTATATACTATTACAAATAAGTCTTAAAATTTCAATGACTTAACAAAACAGAATTGTATTTCTTATTCTTGAAACATAAAATGAGAAGATTCCTGGTCAGCAGCTCCATATGGTGATTCAGCCCCCAGACCAATCCTAACTACCAGGTCCTCAGATTTCTGTTTCTTATTCAAGGTAGAGACAATAGACAATAAAAACCCACCTCTTAAAACTCTGGCTCAGAAGTGACATAGGTCACTTCAGCTCACTTAACATTGGTAAGAACTATGTCACAAGACATGTGTCTGGCAACTATAGTCTGCTACTGGGCAATCTCCTCCCAGTGACAATTCCAGATTATAGAAGAGGAAACACAATTTATTTTGCAGAACAAATTGTCTCTTCAACACCATGTCTATGAAGTATGCTACTTCATTATTCAATGCCATTTCATTTGGTGAATTCTCACTCGAACTTCAGACTATATTCAAGCATTATTTCTCTTTTCAGCTGTTTGTGATGTTCCCAGACAAGATAAGACATTGCCCTTCCTTGCACCTATAGGATCCATAAATCTTTCTAGTAGAGTAGGTCCAATGTTATGTATAACTATTTAATTGTTGGACTCTTATGGACATTCCTAGTATCATTCCTATTCTTTTTCTCCACTCCCCCTGAGCTGTCTCACCTACCTCCATTGCTTCTATTATTATTTATATCTTAATAACTTCTACCCTAAGTATTAGTGACATACAACAACAACAATTTTATTATGCTCATGATTTTGTGGGTCAAGAGTTTGAGCAGAGCACAACAGGGTGGCTCATCTGTGCTACACAGATATGATGGCTGTCAGCTGGGTTCCTCAATCCTTCTCTATATAGTATCTAACAGGGCTGGAATTTCTAGTATGGACTCTTTGATCACATGCCTGGCACCTGACTGGGATGCCTAAAGTAGCTGGAGTGGATTTAATATTTCCATTTCCACATATTGGCCTTTCCACATGGCTAGCTTGGATTTATTCACATCATAGAGGTCTCAGGAGAGTAAGGCTTCTTAAATGGTAGCTGGTTTCTTCCAGAGCAAGTTTTCCAAGAGAAACCGAAATGCTTCCTGTGACCTAACTTAAACTAAAAACCCAAACCTGTTGCCTTCGAGTTGATTCCGACTCATAGCGACCGTATAGGACAGAATAGAACTGCCCCACATGGTTTCCAAACAGCAGCTGGTAGATTCAAACTGCCAATCTTTTGGTTAGCAGAGTGAGCTTTTAACCACTGTGCCACCAGGGCTCCTGACCTAACTCAGAAGTCCCCAAATATCACTTCCAACATTGATCAAGAAAATTCAAGCAAGTCACTATAGCTAGCTCAGGTTCAAGGGTGGGGAATAAACCTCACTTCTTAATGAGAGGAAGAGCAATGAATTTGAAGTCATCTTTTATCTACCACATTGTGCTATGGCCAAATATAATTTTGCTATAGAATATTAAAATATAAAATATTAAAGAAATGAAAAGTATCATCCCATTCTCTCACCCAAGGCACAACAAACTTCACCTATCCTCCCAATTTTAGTATCTCACATAATTCATCCAGTTATACAAACCCAAAACCCCCATGTTGTGACTGACTGCCCTCTGTAAATCTTCCCCACATCCAATCAATTGCCAAATTACATTCATTCTATCCCATATATTTCAAAAATGTCTTTTTCTCTCCATTCTCACAACCGTCATTGTAGTCTGAAAGATCATCAGCACTTACATAACCTAACCATCTGCTTCTGGTCTGTTTGTCTATTGATTTTAGGGGGTTCATTTCAGTAAAGTAAGAAAATAAAAACAAACAAGATTCTATTGTACGGAAATGGTGTGAAGGCAAAGCAGATACGAAACTCGTGGACAGCTTCTTTAGGACACTGAGTTTAGAAAGAGTCAGCTTTAAATATATTCATTCCTTTTATCTCTACATTTTAAATGTGATGTTGAAAAAAAGAAGAATTTAATTGGTCTACTGAAGAGGAAAATTGAACATACTATGCACTGCCAAAAGAACAAATAAACCAGTATAGAAAAAATGAAATCAGAATATTCCTTAGAAGTGAAGATGGTGAGACTTCAACTCATTTACTTTTGACCTATCATCCAGAAGACCAATTGCTAGAAAAGGACATCTTGTATGGTAAACTAGAGGGTCCATGGAAACAAGGGAAACTCTCAGTGGGATGGATTGAAACAATAACTGCAACAATGGACTCAAGTGTACCAACGATTAGGAAAATGGTGCAGGACCATGCAAAATTCTATTATACATAAGGTCACTATGAGTCAGAGGCAACTCGAGGGCAACTAACAACAATTCTAGTGAGCTTGCTCACCTACACCCCAGACAGGGTTTTTGGCTATCACTGACTACACTGTCTAACACATGATTTACCTGTCACTTAGTTTCTTCCTTTCTCACTTTCATTTTCTTCCTCAACAAGTGTATCTATTTTACTTTCTGCATATTTATATGTAACTTGTTTATTTTCTATCTCTCCCAGTAGAATATAAACTATACAAGGACAGTTTTCTTATTCTTCTAGCTGTATTCTTAACTTTTGTATTTACTGATTAGAATATCTACTGAAGCATAGTAGTCCCTCAAAAATATTTGTTGAATGAATGACTGGCAGTCTTACGAAGGCTTCATATAATGGAGACAGGTGGACAATTCGTGTAAGAAAAATTTACCACAATAAGACAACAAGGACACTGGACAAGAATAATAAAACACATAGACGATTCTTACCTCCTCTCCAATCCATTTCCCACATTGGAACCAAATTAGTCTTCCTTTCTGATAAAAGTTGAGCACTTTTTTTTTTAAATAAAGAACTGTTTTATAAACAAAGGATTTTATATCCAATCAAATTGTCCTGTAAGTGACAAGTATGTTAAAAAAAAGAAAGTCTAATCCTACAAATCCTCCAAAATATAAAAAAGAATACAAATGCGTGAGTTTCTGGCTCCACATATTTATTCAATCACTAGGTGACGTGATTTGAATTCTATTAATAAAATTCCCTCTTTTCTCACCCCACACACAGAGATATGGGATACTAAGTATAGATCATTTATTTCCTCCCCCACAACATTTTTTTTTTATACCTTGCTTTCTCTGGCTACATTCTTGTCCATTTTTCAGGGTTCCAGCTCAATCCACAACAGATTTATGAAGCTTATTTGAACGACGATAATCTGCATACTAGGTGGTAAGGAATTTTTTTATTCTTTCTCTATGCTATCTATAGACAATTATGTAGGGATCCCTGGATAGTTCAAACAGTTAAATGCCCAACTACTAGCCAAAAGGTGGGTGGTTCAAACATACCCAGAGGCATTTCAGAAGACAGGCCTGGCAGTCTGCTTCCAAAAGGCCACATCCTTGAAAACCCTATGGAGCAGTGCTACTCTGCACATGTGGGGTCATGAGGCAGAATCGACTAGACAGCAACTAACAACAACAGTTTGCAATATGAGTGTTTCTTGTATCTTTTCTATCCTTAACAAAATGTAGTTTAGGGGGAAAAATGCACTTCCCTACAGTTTGTAACATATCCATAAATTATGGATAACATTGCAAAGAATGGGAATTCCAGAACACTTAATTGTGCTCATGAGGAAACTGTACATAGACCAAGAGGCAGTTGTTCAAACAGAACAAAGGGATACTAAGCGGTTTAAAGTCAGGAAAGGTGTAGGTCAAGGTTGTATCCTTTCATCATACTTATTCAATCTGTATGCTGAGCAAATAATCCGAGAAGCTGGACTATATGAAGAAGAACTGGGCATCAGGACTGGAGAAAGACTCATTAACAACCTGAAATATGCAGATGACACAAACTTGCTTGCTGAAAGTGAAGAGGACTTGAAGCACTTACTGATAAAGATCAAAGACTGTGTATAGCCTTCAATATGGTTTATACCTCAACATAAAGAAAACAAAATTCCTCACAACTGGACCAATAAGCAACATCACGATAAACAGAGAAACAACTGAAGTTGTTAAGGATTTCATTTTACCTGGATTCACTATTGACATCCATGGAAGCAGCAGTCAAGAAATCAAGTGACATGTTCCACTGGGCAAATCTGCTACAAAAGACCTCTCTAAAGTGTTAAAAGGCAAAGATGTCACCTTGAAGACTAAGGTGCGCCTGACCCAAGCCATGGCGTTTTCAATCGCCTCATATGCATGTGAAATCTGGACAATGAATAAGAAAGACTGAAGAATTGACGCCTTTGAATTATGGTGTTGGCAAAGAATATTGAATATACCATGGACTGCCAAAAGA
>NW_004443950.1:6517357-6535125 GCF_000243295.1 Trichechus manatus latirostris
TGACGCCTTTGAATTATGGTGTTGGCAAAGAATATTGAATATACCATGGACTGCCAAAAGAACAAACAAATCTGTCTTGGAAGAAGTACCAGAATGCTACTTAGAAGCAAGGATGGCGAGTCTACGTCTCACATACTTTGGACGTATTATCAGGAGGGATCAGTCCCTGGAGAAGGACAGCATGTGCTTGGTAAAGTAGAGGTCAGCGAAAAAGAGGAAGACCCTTAACGAGATGGATTGACACAGTGGCTGTAATAACGGGCTCGAGCATAACAACAATCATGAGAATGGCGCAGGACTGGGCAGTGTTTCGTTCTGTTGTACAGAGGGGTGCTATGAGTTGGAACCGACTCAATGTCACCTAACAACAACAACAACATAAAAATGTCCTGGATACAAAGTATGTAGACTTGAAATCCAAGGGTCTTACATTTAATCCAGATAAGGCTCTAGATCTTAATGATCCAATTATAGAGGAATTTAGCTCCTATCTTAGTAGCCAAAGGAGCTCTGGTGGCACTGTGGTTCAGTGCTCTGCTGCTAACTGACATGTTGGTGGTTCAAATCCACCAGACACTCCACAAGAGAAACATGTAGCAGTCTGCCTCTGTGCAGATTACAGCCTTGGAAACCCCATGGGGCAGTTCTACTCTGTTTTATAGTGTCGCTGTGAGTCACAATTGATTTGACAGCAAAAGGGTTTGGTTTGGTTTTTGGTTCTTAGTAGCCAGGAGGAAAATTTAGGGGAAAAAAAGAGAGCAGATTTGAAACCTCTGTTCTACAAATATTTTACATTAGCACGACACCTCAATGAAGCAGATCTCGTAAGTCCAATTTTCTAGATGAATTAACAGAGCTAGTAAAAGATTTAGTAATTGACTCTCGATCACAGGAGAGTAACGATAAAGTCAAGTTCAAATTCTGGCATAGACTCTCATCTTTCTACTCTACCACATGTTTTGACAAGATAGCCTTTGTGAACTTGATATTGTACTCTAGTCCTGATGGAGTGCTCTTGCCACTAACGGCACTTACACAATCACACATCCACGTTAAGGTTCTTAAACTCCTTGAGATACATATATACGTACGTTCCTGTTTGTTAAATAAATGGAATGCCTGGGGCCCATAAGTGCTCTAATGGTCTTGGACTTTATAATTATACACTGCACTAGAAAATATTTCAGCTATCTTTGTTCTGCTGCAAAAAAGTTCTAAGCCACATCATGCAACAAATAACCCTGCTCCCTCATCCTCAGCTCGGAGGACAACTACTTTCCTTCCATAATCACTCTCCTCCAAATGGTTGTAATCTCACTTTTGCAACTGTGTCTCTAAATGTCTGGGTCACCGTGAGAAGTGGCTGATACAGATAAATTACCAAGATAACCTTTTGTTGAGGTTGTTAGCATGATTGATAGAAGTCATTACATAAGTTAGAGATCTTTTTTTTAATTATTATTGGTAAAATGGGATTTTCCCAACAAGCTACACCAAGCAAACTCTGAGTTTGAGGGAAGGTCTCCTTTGAGAGAGTGGATAACCCTGTGTCCAGACTGCTGAGAAGTTCAGTACATTGCACAAAGTGAAACGCTTGATATCTCCCACCTCTTTTGAACGTGCAGGTCCAAAGACAAGTAGTCTCTAGACTCTAGTGAAGTTTTTGTATTATTTACTGAGAAATTCTGGCAAATGTCTCAAGCCATCCACAAATGTTCTCCATTGTATGAGCACCCTGCCCTTAGACAGTACCCAGTGAAGAGGGAACACCTTCGTTACTTACTAGTTTGAGAATGATCTTCCTTCCAATATCTTTCTCTGTCTGGTCTGTAGGAGAACTATTGTCTTCTCCCCAATAGTGTAACCCCCCTCCACTCCTCGCAAAAGAATAATGCTCATTTTATGGGGAAGGAACTGCTGCATTCTTGTACTGATTTAACATTTCAAAATCTTCTTTTCATTACCACATAAATTTTGTCACGAGAAGTGTTTCCTAACACCAGATTTCAAGATTTTAACCTGAATATCTGGAAGGAATGTGGAACAAGTTCAAATTTGATGTCAGGAAGAAATAAAGTAGAAGACAAGATTCTAAGAAATAAAACATTAGAATAAAGAAAAATGCCATGGGACTCCTGTCACATGGGAAAAAAATGTTAAAGCCAATAGATAATGAGAAATAACTCTGGAATAAAATCTTTATGTTGTAGATAGGATAAAATGAAGACTGAAATATTAAGTTATTTGCCTTTAGAAGCATCATTAGAAGAATCAGAATTGGCTTCCTGGCTCCCTATCAATTTTTTTCCATCCACCCTGCACTTTTTTACAATATCTAATGAGTCTCTTTCAAATGTTCTTCCAAATAGCAATGCCACACACATTCATGTACACATGTGGCTTTGTAACTTGAAGCAGTCCTTCCTATTCACATACACAGGAAATTAGAACAGATTCTGCCAAAACATGTATATGTGTAAATTCATATTCTTAGGATTGTTGCATTTGTTTGGACACTACAAACAACTTGCTCATCATGCACACTGATATAAAGAATGTTTAAATTCTTTAAAAATATATTGTCTTCACTCTCATAGCTAGTGGGTGACAGGTTTGAACTAAGGCTGAGGAATAAAATCCTGGGGTACATAGGTCAGATAATAAACTCCAAACAGGTCCCTTTAGTTCTTGACAGGGACTGGGTTATTCTAGAAAATATACTTTAAAAAAAGAGAGAGAACAAAATGAATATAAAAAGATAAACTTGCATTTGCTATGATGAGCATATCACCATTGTGTACAAACACTTGTGATTAACAATATTTTTCCATAGAATGTCACGATGTATTTTAGGGATATACTGAGAAGAGAATATCATTTACATTTTGTGGTTATGTCCCATCATCTAGAAGAATCTGGACACTGAATTTCTCAAAATGGCACAAGACAAGCAAAAGGATATTCTGATTGCTCCAGAGGTATTTTTTAGGTATATTACATAAGTCAATGCCTAGCCTCCCCAAAATTCTACCTTTGCTATGAAGGGAGAAAATGATTGTTTAAGTTGAATTTGTCTCACGGGAATTTTTAAGTTCACATTTCCTCATTCGTTGGCTGTAGTCCAAGACTCTATGTCTGCCTGTCCAGTAGCCCTTCCCACTTATGGGAGTTACTCCCAACTCTTCAGTCTTATAGTCTGAGTGGCAAATCTACACCCAGCTCCAAAGGTGAACATGTGACTCTGACCAGTACAATAAGAGCATTGCATCCCTTTGTCCACAGTCATTAGTTAAATAATCACCCAATCAGAGCCAAACAGAGACCATCAACGCTAACCTTAGGAATGATGCTGGAACTGTGGAAAAAGATTTTTATTCCATGCAAAGCTGGAAGGATCTAAGGGTGACCATCAGGGGATGGTGGTGGAATAATATTTTTACAAATTATTATTTACTCTTAATTTCATGGAAATGAAACCTGGAAAGAAGGGAAGGTAGTGGTTGGTAGTTGGAAATAAGACAGTGACAGACAGAGGGACAGAATAGAGTTTTGATATAATGAATAATCTGAACCCATTTCAACTTCCATAAATCAACTTTTAATATTGAATGACATCCATTGGGTACAAAAGTATATCTTGTCTTTTCTGTCTCCTGTAGTTGATAAAATATTGACTAATATATTTGTTATATCCCTTAAACAAGTTCATCAGGATATTTTTTGATGTCAGCTTTGCTTATCATTACATAGAATCTGACATCTATGTCCCATTTCAGAAAGTGCTGTCATATTAAAATACATTTTTTAATTTATTTGGTTAATGTTTTTGCCATTTAGTTCCTTTTAGAAGATGTAATTGTATAATTTTCCTGCTTTTAAATTTTCTTCATTGTTAGTGCAACATTTTCTTTCAATTAATCAAACTGCAATATTATCAAAATTTTACTTACAGAATGGGAAATTTCCACACTTCTCAATAACTATTTTGGACACTTGCAGTTAAGCACATTAGGATGCTTATTAGTGGAGAGTTGTAGAATGGGCTTCGATTAGTGGATTAGACTGTATTCATTACACTTCACCAAACGCTCATTAACAGATTGTTTGATATTTTTTCCTGCCCATGCTAGGGAAAAAAAAAAAGGGGCGGGGGAGGCTGGCTTGCCTTACCAGCAATATGGAAATGCATTCACACGGTAGTGGTGTTTTTGCTTTTTGTTTTTTTCTTCTAGCTTTCAAGAGTAAGAACGCTTGCATCCTTTATCTGTAAGACTTTCTTTGGATCTAGGTATTAGGAGGATGTGGTGATTCTTCCATGCCACTAGGGGACAATTGGTATATTTTCGATAAAGGTCTTTTAACTGCAGCATGATTTGGTGGAAAATAATACTTCTTATTTGATAGTAGAAATCTGTGACTAGAAACAGATGCGTGTGTTTATGGGGCAGGGCAGGGATGATAGAAAACTCTTTGTCTCAACTTCCTTGTATTAAAGGATGATAGCATTTACCTAACAGAGAATCATGTATACTAAATGATAATAAAAATATTATTTAACAATAACAAAGACAACAAATTAATATCTATCCATGGATGTCTGGTGATGTATAGCAGACAAAATGCTGGGGTTTATTGTAATTAGCTCCGAGTCTAACTGAAATGGGAATACATTAATAAAAATCAGTGGTGATGCCCTTATGGGTCTCCATGAGGATAGAAATAATAGAAGAATAAACAACAGTAAGTTAAAATTGCTTTTAAAAGCTGAATATGGAGGAACAGTTACTGACAGGTTTCACCTTTCTCCACTCTGGTATGTATGTATGTACGTATGACATACGTATGTATGATCTATGTATGTGCATGTGTATGTATGTTTGTGTGGTGTCCATGAGAAGGCACTTCTGTACCTCCAGCTATGGAGAGCATCATTGAACAAGAGAACCAGCTGCTGTATTCTGAAAGCCATAGCTACCTTTGCACTGACAGCACACTTCTGGGCTTTTCCCAGCTAATGAGAAGTGTGGCAAGGATACTAAGGCAGGTCCAATTCTAGGAAAAATGGGACTCCTCAGACGGCTGGTTTTGGCTTGACACCTGGATGGACTTGCCAACCCTTTTTTGGACTCCTCAGCAGTCTAGGATGCTTGTGAGTAATCTTCCTTCTCTTTGTCCTTTCCTCAGAGACAGACTGCACCATGGTGTGACGCCTCTCTGAGCCTTTCCAGCTCCCTCTGCGTTTTCTTCCACACAGACTTTCCCCCCAATAAAATCTTTGCATGTTTAATCCCGTCTTGGTGTTTGCTTCTTGGACAGTCCAGGTTAGATCTAGACACTGAGCAGCCACAGATACTTCAGCTGTTCCTTGCCCCTGTAGTAATGCTTTTTTTCTCTTCCCCAGAATAAACACTGAAACAGTAAATCTTTTCAGGAAGTTTAGCTTTCGATGAGACTGTTCTTACTGTATACATTTCAAGCAATTTAGTCATATTGAATACATATATACATTTTTCAACTAAATACTAAAAAATATTGAAAAGTGATGGCTTGGTTAATTTACATTAGTTCAAGGACTGTAAACGATCTTTAATGTTAGGTGTTAAATGCATGGTTATAAAATCACAAATTTGAGCTTTTTTGTATGTGTCATATATGTTGTTGTGTGCCGTCAAGTCAATTCCAACACATAGCGACCCTATAGGACAGAGTAGAACTGCCCCATTGGGTTTCCAGGCCATAATTTTTATGAGGGCAGATTGCCACATCTTTCTCCCATGGAGTAGCTGATGGGTTCCAACTGCCGATAGTTTGGTTAGCAGCTGAGCGTTTAACCACTACGTCACCAGGACTCCTTGTGTCATATGTAATATCATATAAATATAGAACAAAAGAGATTGTAAGAAGAGAGAAAAACATAAAATGTCTAAATAGTATAATATAAAATATAATAATACGTACTATTTGGTGGTGGTGGTGGTTACTGTCAAATCACTATGCATAATTTTGACCCCTGATATAAATGTAATTATCTGATTATTATAATTATTAAACCTTTTAAAAATATAAAAGAAGTTAAAGAGAAAAATAAGCACCTCTACAAATCTACTCAGGGAGACCAAATCAAAAATCACACGATTCCAACCTATAGAGAAGCAATGTTAAATTTCATAGATTTCCCTATGATCCATTTTATATAAATATTCATACTTGTCCTTTTAACCATAATGCACATACAACTTGCTATCCTCCTTACATCAGTAACTCAAAAGTATTAAATGTATCATTAGAAATATTTTTAAATCAGCATTTTAACTTGAGTATGATATTCCATTAATATGTATGTAGTCTGTATCAGCTATTACCCTTTGCTGTCGAGTCAATTCCAACTGACAGCTACCTTATAGGACAGAGTAGAACTGCCCCAAAGGGTTTCCAAGGAGCAGCTGGTGGATTCGTACTGCCTACCTTTTGGTTAGCAGCCAAGCTCTTAACCCTTGCGCCACCAGGGCTCCGTATCAGCCATTACGTAACAAAAATACCCAGAGCGATTTCTGGGGAATACCCACCCATATTTCCTCTAATAGGATTTGTCCCTCCAGAAGGTACAACAAGAAGCGTAAGGCATGGACTGGTGCATAACACTCGAACTAGAAGGAAGCTGGGCTGATCAAATTCTCTCTCAGAAACTTAAATGAAGAGAAGCAGAAGGAAGTTGACAGTTACGGAAGCTGAATGTAAAAGATCTTGTTGATATAGGCAGGGTTAACGTTATTATTCACAGTTAAGCTGAATTTATGGAAATTCTGTGGAGACAATAGCAACAGCAGCAGCAATGGTAGCGTCGGCAGCAGCTGCAGCAGTCAAAACAACAACAATAATAATGGCAGACAAGAGCAGAGATAACCATACACAACCACACACTTATTTCCAAAAACAGAGCTGCCCAAGTGCCAACAAGATTCCAGCTTAAGCTGCTTCAGGCCGTAGTTTCCAGGCCACCACTGTGCAGGACGCTCCCCGGAGTAATGCAGTACATTCTACAAGGCTACATACAGCAGCCTGTTGTTAAGTAGGGGCTCTAATCTTGGGATCGCTGTCTCACTTGGGCAAATTTGAGTATGTTTCTGTTTCTGGAAACAAGAAGCCCTCTGAAGAGAACGCTAGCTATATGAACTTAACCAAGTTATTTATCCTCCTTGCTCATCTGTAGAATAGGATTGTAAATCCTCTCTCACATTCTCGTCCTAGGATTTCGTATGATAAAGCATGTGAAAGTATCTGAGTACTAAATAAATGGTAATTACCTGCGCTTTACCCTTTAGGCAAACGTTTCTGTTTCTAATTTTAGCTTTCCCCTTCCCTCTCTGAAATGATTCTAGCAAGCACACAGAGTAGCAGATTTGATCTCTCTTACTGTCCTCAAAGGGCTGGCGTCACATGCTCTAATTAAAACCCCAAACGAGGAGGACACCAATTCCCTTAAGCCCACACTAGCAGTTTACCTATTAATGGTGGCACATGTTGGCTAAACTCTTCAATTTGGCTTATTTATTTACTTACTTTTATTTTTTACTCTTTTTCCTTTTCTAAGAAGTAATCATTTTTAAAGGATTCAACACTACGCCCATCATATATATCGAGCCTTCACAGGGCCTAGAGAAAAAAGAAGAAAACCTGCTACTAATAGTTACTGCCGCTTTCCTCCAAAGCAACTGAGATTTTGCTCAAACTAAAAGCTCACAAATGAAGCTATAATTCTAAATAATTTTCCTCACTGTCATTGAGCTGTGTGTCAAAATACTTTAAGTTGTTTTGTTGATGTTGTGTTGTTTATTTTTAGCAGTTCCACCAGCAGCCTTATAATCAAAATCCTACAAATGTTATGTAGAGATCGTATTTGTATTTAGAATTTTACTGTCAAAGAAAGAAAGTCTAGGTAGAACAGTAGGGAAAACTGAGAATATAAATCTTATTACATTGCTTCCACCCCCTTGCTCTTTCAGATAGTTGCACTGATCATTATTTGTATAAATATTATATTATTATTGTTATTATGTATTTTGTGTTCTATGCACTAAGAACTGTAGATATCTAGGTTCTAACATATATAGCCATTACCAAGTTAAAAAAAAAAAAATCTCCATTACAGAGATGAAGAAATTGAGGCACAAAGAGGTCAGGGAAGTTTTCAAGGTTCTAGAATTTAAAAACAGCGTGCAGCTGTTAGAGTTCAATAAATGTTTATGCAAAAGGCTCTGAGTTGAAGGCATTCTAAGCAATGAAAAAATGTCTAAAATATTGTTCTGGTCTTCACATTCTTATAATCCAGTATTAGAGAGAGATTCCTAATGACTGAGCAATGCAAGATATGTGGGAGGGACTGAATGAAAATAGAGAAGGCTTCATTGTTGCAGTGATATCTGGCGTGTCCTTCAAAGGTGGAACAGACTTTCGTTGGACCAAGTTAGATTTGCAGGTAAAGACACAGTATGAGTGAAAGCCCATCAATGTGTATTGTTAGGCATGCATCAAGCACAAAGCCTTGAAAGACATAAAGCAAAAGTAAAACAAAATGAACAAACAAAACCCTGACAGAAGGGAAACAGACAAATCCACGATTATAATGGGAGATGGTATATAGCTCTATTAGATAGTTAATCAAGTAGACAGATAATTACAAGATTATATATTTGAATAACAATATGAGTGAGCTCATTCATGAGTGGCTATGGTATACAGGGCTTTAGAAGGGCTGAGGTGTTAAATGAAGCTAGACAAATAGGATTAAATACTAAGCTAATATTTCTAGACATTATCCAAGAACAGATCCAAGAGAAGTGATATGATCAGATCTGTTTTAAAAGATTGCAAAGGAAACAGTAGGAGAAAATCCACTATCAGATATAATAAAATAGGGATAGTAGCATAAAAAGAAAACAACTAAATGGTCCAGGAGACAGATGATGCAGAACTCAAATGAGGAAATGGAAGTAGAGGCTGAGAAAAGGCATTATATACAAGATGCATTGGTTTTATCGATAGGATTTGGAGGTGAGGAAAAGAGAAAGTTAAATACGATCCAAATTTCAAGACTTGATGCATAGGGCAGTGTTTTCACACCTCATTAGTGCTAAAAATCACCTGAGACAATTGTCAAAAGCTCAGTTTCTTCTTAGGTCTCCAAACATAAACCTAGTGAATCAGAAATCTCCAGAAGAGAACCAGGTAATCTGATTATTGAATAAGCACTCCACCTGATTGCTATCATCTTTGGGTGAATTTGAGAAACACTGACATAAAGAAAGGTAATATCATGAACCAATGAGAAAGTAGGAAGTAGACCAAATCTGATACTATTTTAGGCAGCTTTAGTTAAGACACCACCAAGAAATCCATGGATTTAAGACATGTTTGGAACCCAGGAGAATGTTCAGAGCTAGGTATATGGATTTGAAAGTTATCTGCATGGAGGTAAAAGTTGAAGTTATAGAACTAGAGGCTTATAAGAAAAATAATGTACAGACCAATGTGTACAATGTCTACAATTAAATCTCAGGAAGAATGGGTATCAGAGAGAGAATTAAAATAGCATTACAGATGTAGGTAGAAGCCCAGACACGCAATATTATAGAACACAATGAAAAAAGAAAAACTTTCAAAAATAAATGAAGCAATTAATTGTTTAACAATGCAAAAGATAGGTTTTTTTTAAAAAAAGCACTGAATTGTGGTAAGTGAACTAGGAAATTAGTATGTTTTGGGAGTCCTAAAAGAGGACAGAATATGGCAAAAGCTTTCTTATTTTGAATTCATGGAACTATTTAAAGAAAGTAGAGACAGGATAAAAGACAAGCTTTGAAAAAGTTTGGCTGTGAAGAAATAGAGATTGGAAGGCATCACAAGGGAAAAAACGTTCAACTGAAGTTGTTTTATTATATTTTTCCTTTATTATTCAGTGTAGAAGTTGCTGTGATGTGCCAGTCACACTACCTTCAGGATTGAAGGACTTAGGCCCCTAGCTTCTGGGAGAGCTGCCAACAGACAGCCCTGTTCAGAATTGCCTTGGCTGAAGAGCTTGGCTTTACCCAAGATCATGCCCCCTTCCAATGACAGCCCATTTGCAATGACTGTTCAACATTTGCTTATAAAAACCCAGGCAGCCTCCTTCACTCTCCCAGGGCAGGAAAACTCTGAGGGGCCCTTTGGATTTTCCAGCTCCCCATGAGCCTTGTTGAGGAGAGTCACCTTGCCTGAGGCCATGCCCCCTCCTTGGGCAGCCTGTATCCTGTGAGTGGGCATGCATATAGAGCTCCAATCCCCTCATGCCAAACTCAGGCAACTCTGAAAGGCTACCCTACTTTAGAATTCTTTATGGTGTTAGCTGAGACCTTCATTAAATTCCATCATAACCAAACTTTTCCCTCAGCCCAATTCTGCCTCTTCCTTTCCCTTCCATAGGTGGTGTTCCCATGAGCACTCCTTAATGAACCTCCTGTGTGTTATTTTTTTTTCCTCAGAGTCTATTTCCTGACCACTCAGCATGTGCCAATGAGACTTGAAAAGGCTGATTAGACTGAAATGGAACATATGCCCTTATGTCAAAAGTTAGGTAAAATTCAGTCCCTTTAATATTAATGATCCAAGATAAATCCAAGATGGACTTCAGGGATGAAGAGGAAAATTCTTTGTGTTCAGAGTTTTCATTTTTTCCTCCTGGAGGGTTGGAAGAGCTCTGAACTGAACCTTCCTCTTATTCTCCCACAACTGGAGGCAGAAGAGGCAAAGTTGTGAATGGACAAGTGGCTAGAGTAGTAATTTTGTCCCCACATTTTACTCCTTTCCTATCTTCCTTGATGTATTATTTAATCTTCATAATAATTCTGTCAGGGGCATTCCACAACCTGCTAGTTGTGCCACATACATATCAGAAAGGCAGAGACTTTATCTGTCTAGTCATTTGTTGCACCACCAGTACTACCATTAACCCAGACACAAAAAGGTGGTTAACAGCTAGAGAGCAAAAGATTATATGCATAAAACGAATAAATATCACAACTAACACCACAAACATATTGTTTGTATTTAGAAATACACATTTTCTAACACAACCCATTATGTTCTCCCAATAAACCTGATCTTCGATAGTCTCATCTTCATGAAGAATACCACCATCCATCTAGAAGTACCCTAGATTATCCCTTATACTCATGCCTCTCTGCTCACCACTTTTAATATGTGAACAACATATGTTGATTCCAATTCAAAATGCTTCACTGGATTTAAATTGTATTTAAGAGATCGCATAGATTCCATATGAAACCTTTCTTTGCCTCTCCACTCTCTATTCATCCAGGCTCATTTCTCATATTCACATATTACATACCAATAGTATCAAATAAACATATACCATTAAAACCCTACTTTAGAGAAATCATTATTGGTATAACTAACATTTATTGAGTAAATACTAACTTCCAGACACAGGGTCATTATTTTATATGGATCTTTTCATGTATTTGCACACTTCTATTATTATCCCCATTTTATGAATAAGGTAAATAACACTAAAATAAGTAACTTGCCCAAGATAGAAAAGCTAGTAAGTGTAGAGTTGATGTTCAACCCAAGGCAGTCCAACTCCACAGCCTGTGCTCTGCTCACTCTTATCCCTAGAATGGTCCAACCCATATCATCTTCATTTTCTACCAAGAAAACTCTTATTCATCAAAACTCATCTCAACTGACAACTGCTAGATGAAACTATCTCTAACTTTCCAAGAAATAATTAAATCCTCTCTTCCCTACCTTCTGTATATACCTACACATCTATTTTAGTAATCATAATTCAGTTGTCTTTGTGCTTGTCTATCCAGTAGATCAGTATTATTCAAAGTAGCCTTCATGGAAGTCTAGAGTCAAGAAAGAGTTTATAGATGTCTTTGGAAGTAAAGTAAAACGTCTCCCTACATGTCTAATAGAGGATATATTTTGCCCTACATTCATCATGACCATGAACATTCAGGGTTTCCACATTCAGCGAACTAATGGTGTATTATACAACTTTCCAATAGTTTGTTTCCCATCGCTTAACTCAATAATGGATGTGTCAGACACATTCTATTAATCATTCAACATTCAAAAACACTCTTCAATAAAATTGTGGTGATTGGAATTGATTTCCAGAGATTTACAACCTTTAAGAATGCGGTGAATAACTCTCTTGTCTTCTGCTCATGGTTTCACCTGTGAATAAACTAGATATGTGAGGGGAGGATTTCATTAAGGGAAGTCACATGGGCCTGGAAATTCAGTTTTGAAATAGCGCTAATTAAATTGCCTTCATCCTACTGAAGCTTTCAGCTGTGCAGTGGAGCTATTTCACATGAAATCCATAAGCCTGTTATTTAAATGTCATGCTTCTTTATTGTTTATTTATATCCAATTGATTATCTGGATGCATCTCTGTAGCCTCAGGGTATGAGTATCTTTAAGTTTAATTAAGAAACCCATCCTGAGTATTATCACTTCTAATCAAACCTGGAAGACAAGAACATAAACACATAAAATACACATTCACAGACATGCATACCCTCAAAAGCCATTAGAGCCAACTCACTAGCAAGTTAGCAAACTCGTAGAATCCAGGAAACAACACATGACAGGGGGCATCTAATTAGAGGACTGACACTTTTTATGTTTTAATTAAGTTTTGATTATACAATAGAACCATAAGAAAAAAATACTTCGCTGTACAATGTGATTTATGTATATGCACACCAATTCTTCCACCAGCCATATAGGAATCACCATAGCAACAAAAACATAGCTACTCTTTTGACATGCCCTGAGATATAGTCCCTTATGTGGTAATCAGGTCTCACATTAAGCCCTATCCCCTTGTCAACAATGGAAAGATTAAAATAATCCTAGAGATGAGAGAGACAGATTACTCTTACTTCATATATGTCTGAAACAAAATTAAATTAATAATATTAAGCGATCATTGTCACCATCATCAGAAGTGGCAAAGATGGCCTATTAATACATCCTCCTCATCCTCCTCCTCATCTTCTTCATCATCTTCATTTCCACTTTAAAAGTATTTGAATGCCTGTTATCTCACTTGGCCATTTTAGGAAGCTTATATATTTTAAGAACATTTTTAAATGCAAGATGCAGGAAAATGATATGTGTATAGTTTGAGTTTATAAACTACGTTTAATGCATAGGACCATGTTAAGGACACTTCAGTCCTTTTAAAGTTGTCTTTAACTCCTATTTGCCAATCATCATTTAACTTATTACTCCACACTGGAAATATGCTGTTTTACTGAAGTACCTTCAATAGGCTAGATGTGAAATAGGCATAGGTGTGATCCATAGTTGGCAGTTATTTTTCCGTAGGGCATCATCAAGCCATGTTTGCTTTTTTTTGAAGTTTCTATTCTTGATTTCTTGGGCCAAATCTGACCCTCTGTGACCCACCAGATCATTCTCTTTTTGGAGAAGCAGAGGTGAAATGGAATAAAAGTTGAAACATGCATTTTTATATTTCATTCATCGTCAATCTTCTCCAGTTTTCTTTATATGAGGAACGATAACAACAAAGTGCCAGTAGACTAAAAAAAGAACATCTGTTTCATGTGTTTTCCAACATGAGGCCATTTGAAGTGTGAGATTCCTTTTCTAAAAGATCAACACTTTAAAAATCCGTCTGATGACAAACTGTGCCTCCTTCCAGATCATGTGGCAGTAAAACACTATTACATAGCTCATCACACCCAGGATGAAGTGTCTGCTGTGAAACATTATGATTTATGTGTATATTCAACATTTGTTTTCGGAGCCAAACTGACTTCTCTCTTAATTTGTTGCGACTAAAATGATCTCTACTTAATTCTCTCTAATTAGCAACCCTTAATTCCACCTAACAACGCAGTTATACACAAAGCGTTGGCCGCACCTCGTTCTTCTGCAAAAATTCCTCATCAGTGCCCTTAACTACCTACTGACATCACTGTGTTGTGGTTGTGGACTTTCACACATCACTGTGTACAGCATGGCTCATAAAGTCTAATGAGAATAAGTTCATTAAATTAATCCCAATAATTAACAAACTTGCTGCCTGCTTCTCACATGTCTAATTTGTGACACAAACTTGGCGAATGTTTTCAACAGTGGAGGCAGGATTGAATCCAAAAAAGCCTTCATGAAAGAAGTGGAAATGCATCTTTATTAGACTTTCTTTATCAGATTTGCAATCCATTGTTGATATCTCTTAAGAGAGAGACACATCAAACAGCGAATATAAAAATAAAATAATTTAAAATATTGACTGCATGAGAGAGTTCAAGATGATTTTCCCACTCACAGACTGTTCTTAAAGAAGAAAGAATTTAGGTTGTTTTAGGTCTCAGTAATTCTACTTTTATGTAAATGGTTAACCCTTTCTATTCCCAACTACCACCGACTTCATAAACCACTAGGCCAAATATTTTCCCAAACTGTTACACTTAATTCCACGTGTTAAAAATAATCACAGATCACTGAAATTTGAACTAAGTTTTATTCTGAGTAGTTATTCTATATGCAAATAGGGAGACCATTTTGATTCCAGAAAAAACAAAAGGCTTCAAGAAGCTGTGTACAAAGAGGCTTATAAAGAGAAGAGGTGGGAGAAATACGGAAGATCAGCCATTGGCTAATCTTAACATGACTGATTGAACCTTGCCTTCCTCTCTTTACTGGGATCCACTGATATCAGGTTACTTCTGGTCTAAACCTAAAACCAAACCCATTGCTGTCAAGTCGATTCCAACTCACGCGAACCCTATAAGACAGAGTAGAACTGCCCCATAGGATTTCCAAGGAACTGCTGGTGGATTCGAACTGCTGACCCTTTGGTTAGCAGCTGAGCTCTTAACCTGCAGCCATGATATTTATTGAGATTAAAATTAGGAGGTTAAGGTTTGACAACTATCCTTTTCTAGCAGGATAAGACAAATTTACATTGCTATAGAGCAGTTTGCTCCTATGTGATATACATACATCACGTATTTTTGCCACTTCCCCACAAATATATCATCTAAGTACTAAGCTGAAAGAGAAAAATATTCAAATCCCCTCTATTTGGCTTCTTCTCAAGAGACTTTCTTTGACCCACTACTCTTTGGTGTTGTAACTGTAATTGTGCTTATTGGTAATTTCCTCTAGAAACTCTTCCTTTTTTCCTTTTATTTTTTAATACCCAGCAGGGTTGTATATCAGACTTGCTCACACTAGAAAATATGTAGTTGGGCTTTGACTCAAAAAAGGGCCCTAAAATATAAATAAATATGAATTATCCAATACTAGAGCACAAGAGCCATTTAGATATCAACGTCTTATCTATTTTAACCCCTTCTTTTAAAGACAAGGTTACTGTCTTTGTTTGCTTATTTGCATATTGAATTCTGGTTTTGCTTGACTATTCTGAACTCGAAATTTCCCGGTAGTCTTCATGTGTATCCTTGGTGATTGACCTTATAGAAAGATTAGTATAGAGTCGTGTTTAAGAATATGAGTTATATCTAGATTTGACTCGTGGTTCCTACATGCAAGCTGTGTGACCTGTATTCAACTCTTAACACATCAAATTTTGCATCAACAAAATGGGAACACTAGTAGTACTGACCTTGGTTTGAAAGTTTGAATAATGAATAGTTACATGAAACCTGCAAAGTTTTTACTGAGGGTTCTTGGTAGGAAAAAAGTAAAGAAACTTAAAATGAATATGGGATAAATAAACTTAAAATAAATGAGTGAATACTCCTGTTTTTATAGTGCACTTGAGGAGTCGAATTTGAACTTGGCTTTTTAAAGATATTTTTAGTCATATTCATTGATATTATTGTCATGTCTATACAGTAGAACCTGCAAAAGATGGAATCAATGTAAGGCAGAAACCTGTCAGAGAAGGAAAACAAATATTTTCCACTAAAACGGGTGATAGAAAAGTGGTAAGGCTGCACTCTGTCAAAGGCAGAAAACTTGAGAGACCAGGAAAAATAAAGCAATCCCGTCAAGTTCCGGCTCTCACAGTTTCATTGCATTAGTTAACTACGACATTTTCACAAAATGCTCTGTTTTAAAACTATTAATAGACTTTGCTCACAAAGATATCACACTCACCAGACCTTCTCTTCACTGATGGTCAATGATACCATGAGAGACCACAGAAAGGAGAAAATACGATGATTTATCTGTGTTTTGGCAAAGAAAGACAACATTGATTACATTCTTGCAGTTGAACAGAATATTAACAACATTCTCTGGCTCGTTTGGAAAGGATGGAATTATTTCATGAAGGAGAGGGTAGCTATAGGCAAGATTCCACGGACAAAGAGAAAGCTAAAATGCAGATTATGGTTTAAAAAAAATTAACTAGTGAATGGGATGTTAACCTCCAACCGGGGAAGTAATTGTATTATAATGGTGATGGAAGAAACTATCAACCACAGAAATGAACCCGAACTGAATATTTCTAAATGGCAAGTAACTTTGGTTACCTTGATGGTTTGTATATGCTTCATTTAGTACACCGCTATCAACTGCTCTAAAATCTCAGCAGAGTCTAGAAATAAGAATATAGACAAGATTATGTCCTTGACACTTTCTAAACTTTGTCCTCAGACAATGTTCTCCGGCATGCTCAAATCAGGATTCCACGGCAGGAAAATTCTTCCACGATGGTTTCAAACCTAAGTACCTCACTTAGTGGAATCAAGGAACAAAGGAGATAACTTCGAAATGCCTTGTGTGCTACCTGGAATATTGCAGGGTTTTTGTTTTGTTTTGTTTTGTTTTGTTTTTTCCATGTGTGATTTCTGTGGCACAGGGGTTAAGAGTTACACGAACTATAGCTGCTAATCAAAAGGTCAGCAATTGGAATCCCCCAGCTGCTCCTTCGAAACCATATGGGGCAGTTCTACTCTCTCCTGTAGGGTCGCTATGAGTCGGAATCGACTCTATGGCAACAGGTTTGGGTCTTGTTTTTTGTTTTATTCTGAACAGTATAGAACTGTGTTTATTAAAGAAGGTGAGAGAAACATGGAAACTGTTGACACTGAGCAATTTGAGGACACTTCTGGGCTCTGAAGGCCAGAGTGATGTCACAGCAGTAGTGATACGAACTAGGTAGTGATGGTACTCTGCCCTGGAGATACCTTTCATGATTTTGGTATGGGAAAAACTGAGTCCATGAGTTTCACGAATTAGGGAAGCTCCCCATGCTTTGAGCTGCAGGTTTATTTACTCAGATAATAAATTATATTCTGAGTAAACATTTGTATTTATATTTTCTTTCCTAATACCTGAAGATAGCTATGTTCTTATGTCTTCTTGCATAGTAGGATTTGTGTTTGGGGGCTTACAATAGAAGGAATTTATACACAAAACTATGCCTCTCATTTGTGGTTTTGTTCTGAGGAAATTCTGCTGGTGTATCCTGTATAGTAAGAAAGAGAAGCAAGTGTTTTTTTTCTTTTTTGTTTTTTTTTTTAATTTATGTATTCTCTTTATTAAATATAGAGTATCTTCTAGGTTCCAAGTTTTTGTTTTTTGTTTTCTTTTTTTTAATATTTTATTGTACTTCAGGTGAAGGCTTACAGAACAAATAGTTTCTCATGAAACAGTAGTACACATGTTGTTTTATGACATTGGTTAAAAACCCCCACAACATATTAACCCTCTAACTTATCAACCTTTTTTTTTTTTTGGTGAAAATACAC
>NW_004443950.1:6536664-6547424 GCF_000243295.1 Trichechus manatus latirostris
TAGGGGACCTCTGCATGAATCTCTCCTTGCTCTCCATTCTCTGTCAGTTTTCTCACTCCATTTGGTGCTTGGCTGAGTTCTTCATTTCTTCATTTGATGTTTTAGGGTTTCAGGATTGTTGTATTCTCTGTTCAGCTTAGTTTTTCGGATCTTTCCTGTGGAGGGATGGCGTGGTGCTTCTGCCTACAGCGCCATTTAGAAGCAAGTGTTTTTTATTGTTGTTGTTTTGCTTTGACTTTTTTTTTTTAATAAATCAGAATTTTTTAATAACTATTTTTCTTTTGGTGTGCAGCTCTGTAAGTTTTAACACATGCAAAGACTCATGTGACTGCCGTCCACATACACAACAGTGCCTAAAGAACTCCCTCATGCTGTCCCTTTATGTTCATGCTCTCCCTTCAGCCCCAACTCCTGAAAACCACTCATCTGTTCTCTGTCACTACAGGTTTATCTTTTTAAGAAAGCCATGTAAATGAAACCAAAGTATGGAACTTTCTGAGACTGACTCCTTTTAATCATCATAATGCCTTTAAGCTTCATACAAGTTGTCAGCATCAATAGTTTGTACCTTTTTATTTCTGAGTAGTATTCCATTGCATGGATGCACCACAGTTTGTTTACGTATTTACCAGCTGAAGAACATTTTCAGTCTTCTCCAGTTTGAGGCTATGCGAATACAGCTGCCATAAATACTGGTGTACAAGGTTCTATGTGAGCATGTATTCATTTCTCTACAGTCAATACCCAGAGTGGGATTGCTAGGTCATATGTAAGTATATGTTTAACTGCCAAATAGTTTTCCAAAGTAGCAGTACTATTTTGCATTCCCACCAGCAATATGAGAATTCTAGTTGCTCTGCATGCTCACCAGCATTTGACATTTTTAGTTTTTTGTTTGTTTTTGCCATTCTAATAGATCTCTAGTGATAGCCATCATAGTTTTAATGTGTAATTCTTACATGCTAATGATGTTAAACTTCTTTTCATATGCTTATTTTTCATCTGTGTATGCTGTTTGCTGAGTTGTTTAATTCGATTTTATCTGTTTTTATTTATCTTGGTGAATTGACATTTTTATCATTATGTAATATTCCTCTCTATCTCTGATAATTTTCTTTACTTTGAGATCAACTTTGTCTGCAATGAATACAGCTACACCAAATTTCTTTTAGTAGTGTATATATACTTGGTATATCTTTTTCCATTCTTTTACTTTTAACCTACCAATATAATTATATTTGAAGCTCATTGCTTGTAGAGAGCATATACTGTAGTTTTTTTTTTTTTTTTTCTGTTCAGGTATTCTCTGACTTTTGATTGGTGTTAGAATATTTGTATTTAATTGTTAATATATTTGGATTTAGTTTTACTACTTTGTTATTTGTTTTCTGTTTGTTTGCTCTTTTTCTCCCTTCCTACCTTATTTTGGGTTTCTCCTTTGGGATTTCTCCAAGTTCATGGTAGAGATAATGGTTTGGAGGCCAGCACCAGGAGAGGACTCATGCCCTTCCCCCACCTAGTGCCTCTGGGAAGAAAAAGACTGTAAAGGGCTAAATTTTAGGTCATTAATCTCCCAGAATCAATAATATTCCTGTTCTTTAAGTGAGTAAAATCTGAAGAGGACTCCACTTTCAGGAAATATGCTGTCTTAGATTATGAACATATGTCACTGGTGAGGAGCCCTGGTGGCGCAGTGGTTAAAAGCTTGGCTGCTAAACAAAACGTTGGTAGTTTGAATCTACCAGCCGCTCCTTGGAAACCCTATGGGGCAGCTCTACTCTGTCCTATAGGGTCGCTATGAATTGGAATTGACTTGATGGCGATGGGTATCAGTGGTGACTCGTGTGAACTGAAGATTTGATATATTCCCTGAATATTCTGGATAAGACACATTGGCACTTCAAATGACCCTGGGAAGACACAACAGTGACTTAGATTTAATTCCCTGCCAACCAGATACACTTCTGGTACAATTTTCATGTAGATTAAAGTCATCCACTATTCTTTCATGGTAAACATAAAAAGAGGTTCTGACTAAAGCATTAAAGAGAATGTCACCATTTTGCCTGTTATACTAGTTCTCTGCTTGGATATAATTTTTCTGGCGATGAATTGAATCACTGGGGTGTAACTATTTGTTGAAGGATATCATTGTACTTTAAAAGTGATAGATAAGTTCCTCCAAGATATTTTATTTTTGTTGTTTTTTCCTGCCTAATTCAATTCCATTTAGTAAAATTAAGAAAACACTTACAAAACGTCTACTTTATCCCAGGGGATTTGTCCAGCACTGAAAGATTGAAATGAGTACATTTCCATGCTTTTACAATATTCACAAACAGAGAACCATGTATTCACTCACTATGTTGTTTTACTATCACTTGCAACAAAAAAGTGCTGACCATCTCAGATAAGCTGAGGTAAAAGTGGAATTCATGGCTTTCAGGCTTGGTATTTGACCCTGCTTAAAACATTACATAGTAGTTTCAGAGTAACAAACAAGGTCACAGCCCTTTTTCTCCTCATCTCTTGATGCTCTTTTGCTCTGTGTTCCCTCATTCTCAAGAGGAGCTCTCTCCTCTTTGTAGAAATTACAATCAGTGGCAGCTTTAAGGTCACATGGTATTTTAGATTCATAATCCTGAAAAAAAGAGAGGGTGTTTCCTAAAAGGTACTGAGAAGACTCAAATTAACCTGAATTAGGTCCTATAGCTACCTCTGGAATTAGAAGAAATGGACAAAGAGGGCATGCTTTCCCAGTGAAGGAAACATTTGTCATTACTAGCAATCTGTTTCCAGAAGATCACAGCCTTGAAAACCCCAGGGAGCGGCTCTGTACACGTGGGGTTGCCATGAGTCCGAATCGACTTGATGGCAACTAACAACAAACTAGTAAAAAGACAACGCTTTACAGATTTAATTTTCAATATGTGACTGCTTGTTATTAATAATCCTATACAAATAGACAAGGGAAGTTCCCACCTACACATAACAACGTCACTAAGGAGGGGAGCATATTCATTATTCCTCTCTGATGTGCCCGCATGATAGAACTTCCAGGAATCACAAATTATTTGCTACGATTTTGTGATATTTTCTTCAATTTCTTCAAATCTATCCTTAATCATGTATCTCCACGTTCTATTCCAACATGCTAAGCTATAAGTTATGTCTGCAGTTAATAAATACTGATATTCTGTTTTCAGTTTAAGGCAGTTATTGCTTTTTCCTTGTTTCTCTGACTTTTTTTTTTTTTGATCTAAACCAGAGAACTTTATTTAGGAAGATGGTTTTATTGAAAATTACATCAGAGCAGTAACACTGATTCATCAGGTGCTATAAATTACTCTTAGAAGAACCACCTCCCCAATGTGAGTCTGTATTACAAAGAGCAACAGTAAATCATGCATGAATGTCAAAGGGGCAGTGATTTTTTAATACATAGGGGTGGTTGGCATTAATTCAATGTATTATGTGGAGACTGACAGGCCCCAGCTTACCAGAGCAATGGTATCGTCTTGTGAGAATGGCTATTTTAGATGGTTAAAATATGAGCTTTTATATGGGATATATGAAATATTCAAAAGCTCTGAGCTTTTTTGTATGATATAAATTCATTAAATGAAAAAAATTCTATTAACTACTTTATACACATTATCAATGGAAGAAACACACATACACACACACACACACACACACACACACACACACACACAAATTCTAACCAAAAAAGAGAGAATGTAGGGACATTCCTGTAATAAGTGCATGCATTAAAATCTATGAAAAATCAAAAGGAAAAAAACAAATGATATTTTCCTTTTCTGTATCAGATGCATAATGGTGATTAATGATCAGTTATTAAATAGTATCTAACTATTCGTACAATTTGGAATAAATACATTTATGAACTAAGAAACTGAACTCTGTTTCCCAAAATTACAGCTGATGAAGGAGGTGAATGAGATCTAAATGACAGTTGATACTAGTTAAGCAGATGACAAAGGAGTCAGGTTTTGCTTGGCATTGTTTTACACTTTTAAAGCTTTTTTTAAAATATTCGATGCATATATAGAGACATGCATTTGTTTACTCACAAATGTTTTAAGCACCTCCTACGTGCCTAGCACTGGGCTAATTATTGAAGATAAACAGACAACAGTCCTGCCCTCAAATAACTTACTGCACAATGCACAAATAATTTAAAGTTATCTTTGTTTATTTTAAAAAACACTTTGTACTTTTCTTTCCTAGCAAAACCGGGAAGCATTCGAAGTGATATGTAGTTTGTTGCTCTTTTTACACCTGATGCAAGTTGAACATGCTAGCAGCCTCCTAATTAGTCACTATTAATTACCTGATGGCAATGAAAGAGTTTTGATATATTATGCCATGGAAGCATTAAAAAAATCTCTCAAAAGCTTCTAATAAAGCTTAAATTCTGTGAAGGGATGGTTGCAACATATTCCTTTATGGTGCTCATTCACTTCCACAACTAGTCTGAATACTTTTCATTATTGCACTTGGCTTTTCCTGTTGTTCGAATGTTTCAGCACATTTCTAAACCCCTTGGTTTTAGAAATTCCAGGACAATGGAACAGTTTATGTTTAACTTAATTAGAAGGCCTTGATACACCTATTTATCTCTGTCACTATGTGTAACAGAAAGATAGATCTATCACTGTAAAATCACTATGTATAGTGACAGGTCTATCTTTCTATTATATCAGAGACTGTTGTGTTTTCACCAGACACCTTACATGCAGCAGCTCATTTTCATCCATTTAAATTCATGATCCCAACAACAGCCTCACACTGTTCCTTCGAGCATTGAATGAGGTTCAAAAGGTCACTCAAGTTCCCTCAGCTACAACGTTGTAGAGCAGGGATTGAACTCCAACTCTATTATGAAAGCCTGTGATTCTCCTGCTTTACCACTCTGAGACACTTGAAGTTATTAGATAGAAAGACTTACAATGGACCTCAGAAACTAGACACCCATATGACAAACATTAGGTCCTGAATGGACCAATACCTGCTCTTGCTGAGCCTCTGTGGGCTGAGACTGTCAATTCTTTCTGCTGAGATATGACATAAATATATGAAACTCTCTCTTCTTTACTGGTAACCTTAGACTTGACTACTATTGTCACGTTTTATTGAAGTATAATACATACACAGAAAATTGTACCTGTCATACAACTACAGATTGATGAATCTTCATAAACCTAACACACTGATGTATACAACACCCAGATCAAGGAACAAAACATCACCAGCCCTCCGGAAGACATTCTTCTGCTCTCTTCCATCATTATCCCCCACCTCCAGAGTAAACACTATCTGACTTCTAACAGTAGAGGTTAGTTTTTCCAGCTTCTGTACTTTATATAATTGGAATCATACAGTGTTTGGCTTCTTTTACTCAGGATTATGTGTGTGAGAATCACCCGTATTGTTGTGTAGTTATACATTTACTCTCATTGCTGCATTATGTTTGATTGGCCACATAGATCTCAATTTATTTACCTAGTCTATGGTTGATGGATAATTGTATATTGAAAATTGATCGTTTTCAATTTTTAGCCCTTATGAAGCATTGCTGTGAACATTCTAGTACATATTTTTAAATGAATATATCTGCGCATTTCCGCTCGCTATAGAACAAAGACGGGAACTACCGTCATAAAATGAGTACAGTGAAACCTGGGAGAGCTGGAACTCAAGGGGACTGCCTTGTATTTCCAGGTCTCACAAGTTTTCCGCCTTTGACAGGGTGCAGTCTTACCACTTTTCTATCTCTCATTTTAATAGAAAATATTGGAGCTTTCTTTCTTTGACAGGTTTCCACCTTACGCCAGTTCCAGCTTTCACAGGTTTTACTGTGTATGTTCAGCTTTAATAAATACTGTCAATAACTTTCCTTGGGATTGACTGTAGTTGTGTAAAGACTGGACATATTTTTCAGCTCTTTCTCCCTGCTTTGAATTTAATTCAGGAGCGTCGAGCCTCTCGATGTTATATAATTCATTTCCTGCTTGGCTAAGTTCTTAAGTCTAGTCTTTCAAAGAGGTTCCAGTCTTGTATTACATCCATGAGTATCTTGCTGATATCACTTTGGTTTTACGCATGGGGAAATTCTCCCTTCCATGTCCTGGAGACCTGGGTTTGATTCCCAGCCAAGGTACCTCCAGGTCAGCCACCACCTGTCTGTCAGTGGAGGCTTGCATGTTGTTATGATGCTGAACAGGATTCAGTGCAGCTTCCAGACTAAGATGGACTAGGAAGGAAGGCCTGGCAATCTACTTCCAAAATCAGCCAACTAAAACCGTGATCCGATTATATATGGAGTCACCATGAGTTGGGAGCTGATTTGATAGAAGCTAACAACAAAAAGGATTCGCCCTCTCTCCCAATAATCAGTTCTGTACGAGAGGGTATGGCTGGGCAAGAGGAATAAGAGTGGAAAAAGCCTGTAGGTTAGATTATACTTGTTCGGTTTTAAAATAATATCCATTTATTTCCCAGAATCCCTTGCACCTTTATTCTTTGCTGGTAGGCAGAGATAAAGCCTCAGAGAGAGTATAGCTTGCTAGGCAAACCAAAAAATTGCATGCTGGGTTGTACCCCTACAGACTAGGAAAAACTCTGTAAATATCAGCTACTTGAGTCTTCCTGCAACTGAACTTGAAAAAAATGTGCTTGGAAACATGCAGTGAGGGGCAGCTGGTTGGAAGTCACTCTTCATCACGTTCAAGGAAAGGCTACATCTTGACAGGCAGGTAAAAGCATTGCAGAGTTAATTTTAAACCAGTAAACTGCAAATATACAGTAAACTGTAATTCACATTCCTTCTAATTTACTCTTCCTTCCATTTATATCCTAAGAAGTAACAAGTTAAACGATAAAAGAAGTAACAAGTTAAATGATATAATAGCATTTATAAATTAAATAAGACTTACCAATTTGATGAAAGCTGTATTTTATCTTATAAAGAGATAAAGTTTTTTATTCTATTAAGTGCAATTTTTGATGAAAATGGAAATTAATAAAACTAATTTTGTGCCTTCAGATATTTTATAATATAGCTCTGATAAGTCAAATTTCTAATGTCTATGTAACAAAGATTTTTTTTTAAATTAAAGATGTGGTATAAATAGAAGTTGGGGGTAAAATAGTGTGTCATAAATGGGACAATCTTTCCACATAATATCCAAAATACTTCATATGAAAGTGCTTAAAATGTTTGTATTCAGTGAATATTACCATTTAATTTAGAGGCAGTATATGTTTAACTTTGGCTCTGAAGTCAACTATCTGAGTTCTAAATTCAGTTCATTTAATCATTTAACTTCCTCGATCTCAGATTTTTCATCTATAAACTGGGGATATAATAATCTCCCTACTAGATTGTCGTAAGTATTAAATCAAGTAATTCATGTAAGCAGTTTAGCAAAATGCTTTGAACATACTACAGTCCTGTGCTACATAATGTCCATTCAGGCAACTTACAACCGCTTATATGCCCGTGGTCCCATAAGGTTATACAGGCAGCTGCCGGATTATGAACTAGTTCCAAGTCTGTCTTTAAGTCTAATCTGCATGTAAGTCGAAATGGTACAGTTCATATCTGATGTCCGTTCGTCAAACGTTTGTCTTAGTATGTAGTGTACATTTCTATGCATAAAAAACGTTAAACACTTTCAGACACTAAAACATCTTTAACATAATAATACAGTAATAATAATAAAAATGTTTTGATGCAAGCCACAAAGTAGTACCCGTTTGTTATTATGAACTATTGTACGTACCTGAAATTTTTAATATAATAGGCTTTACAGGGGTTGGTTCATAACCACAGGTTGTAAGTAAGTTGAACGTTCGTAACATGGGCATTGCCTGTATATGATATGGTCTTTGCACAACGTCCAAATCACGTAACATCCTATTTCACAGAACATATCGTGGATGTTAAGCGACACATAACTATACTTCAACTACTGCTAACAACAACAACAAACAATGGTAAAAATAACTATCAAAATGCAGAGATATTCAATTTTGTTTCAAAAATAGTGCCTGGCACAGTAAATGCAATGTAAGAATTTGTTGTATTGTTGGTATTATTATTTTGTCGCTATTATTTCTATTATAACTTTTGAAGCACAGCAACTATAATTGGTAAGAGGCAATTCTTTCTTGTGCTAAGGAGATGGGCTGCCTTCAACAGGAGTGAGCCAGAAATGCAGTATTCACAGTCTTAAGATTTACACCATCCCTTCTTTTTGTAACCAGGATTCTAGAAATTATGTCACTGGAATAAACTGACTTCCATTGTAGTTACATTCCTGTTTTCATCACTGTTGTCCAGGATACTCAATTAATCAAATGACTCCATAGCCAAATTATAATAATAGTGAAGCAAGTTTTTGAGCAACTTCTGTGTGCTGGATACAATACAAGGTAAATTACAAAAAATATATCAACTCTCACCATAAACTTGCAATGTTAGCATTGTCTCCATTTCTCACATGAGGACCCTGAGAATAAGAGAGGTTAAAAACTTTATAAAGGAGACTTCCAGCAAAATGGCGCTCTAGGCAGAAGCACCACGCCATCCCTCCACAGCAAAGATCTGAAAAACTAAGCTGAAAAGAGAAAACAACAATCCCGAAACCCTAAAACATCAAATGAAGAAATAAAGAACTTGCCAAGCACTAAATGGAGTGAGAAAACTGACAGAGAACGGAGAGCAAGGAGAGATTCACGCAGAGGCCCCCTACCAGCTAACGCAGCATGGATCTGCCATCTTGGACTCCTATCGGAGACCTGCAAACAGGGGGTACGAGAAAGCAGCTTCATGGAGCTTCCAGTGGGAGACAAAACGACCGGTAATTTTCAATATACGCTTTCCCACCCCCCACCATTCTTCACCCCCACTTGGCCTCCTCTGCTTCCCACGGCCACAATCTCTTGTCCGGGAAACACTGGCTGCTTGGATTCCACACACCCAAACGGGCCGCCTCTCTGAGTGCCGTTTGTTGGCTGCTGGTGTTGCTTTTTTCTGCTTCTTTTGATTTCTTCCTTACCTCTCACCACCTCCCCCTCCTTTCGCTCAAATACCTGGCTCCATGTGCCATCTTTGCTTCTTCCTGAGGGGCTGCAAAGCTCTGATAATTTGTGATATAAACTTTCCCACTCCCTACCCTTCTTCACCCACACTCGGCCCACTCTGCTTCCCGCGGACACAGTCTCTTGTCCGAGAAACATATGCTGCTTGGATTCCACACACCTGAATAAGGTGGCTCTCCGAGTGCCTTTTGTTGGATACTGGTGTTGCTTTTTTTTCTGCTTCTTTTGATTTCTTCCTTACCTCTCACCACCTCCCCCTCCTTTGTGCAAATACCTGGCTCCGTGCACCATCTTTGCTTCTTCTGAGGGGCTGTGGAGCTCCGTTCGAGTGAGGAGCTGCTTCCTGGTCTGGGCTGCCGTGCTGGTGGGATCCCAGGACTTTTGTTTGTTTGTTTGTTGTGAATTGTTTGTTTGTTTTCTTTTCCTTTTCTTGAGTTGGGAACCCTTTCTGGCCAGGCGGTCCTGCGTGGCAAGGAGACTACCCCTCAGCTTGACAGACATGCAGAGGATTCCTGAGGGCATTTCTTTTTTCATTGGCTTTTTTATTTTCTTTTTTTGGGGGGGCTTTTCTTGTTCTTTTTCTTATTAATTTGTTTTGTTTTCTTTTCCCTCTTTTTCCCTTTTTGTGTTTCTTCATTACTCAGTTTCTCGTCTCTCTATATCTTCCTTCTCTTTCTCTTCCCTGAATACCTGGAGTTGTATACCTCTATGCCTTCTAGCCAGGCTGTACTGCAAAACCTGAGAGCGACTTCCGCAGACCTCATAGCTGCACTGGTGGGATCCCTGGGAACTTTGTGGTTCTTTAACCTTACCAATTTTTATTTATTCATTCTTTTCTTTTCTTCCTCTTTCCCTTTCTGTTTTTCTCCATTTCATAGTCTCTCATCTGTCCACTCCAACAGCAAGCTCCCCTAGCATTCTTTTTTGTTTGTTTGTATGTTTTTGCCTCCTGTTCCTCTCTCCTCTCTCCCATATTCATCTTAGGTCCACACATAACAATCTCCCCGCTACATCCTGCCTACCTGCACCATGAGCTTAACATCACACCACCAAGCAGCACAAGCATGGCCTACTGGAACCTTCCCTGCACTGATTACCAACCTGCCCTGATGTCTCTAGTAAGTGCCACAGACAACCCATCCCAGTAACTCCTCTTCAGCTAGACCTGCCCAGCCATACCATATCTGAGTGACTGACCCTGACAATTGGAGAAGGAGGCAAAAAGTATTGTGCCCACAGATGAGCAAACAACAAAGAAAACACAGTCTGCCTGCTCAGACATAGACAAATTTAAAAAAAGAAAAAGGATGAAATAAACAAATCTACAATCAATAAATGAGAAAAATAACAACTGAATGCCCCGAAGACAACAGACAATATCAAAACATTTACAAAAACAGGACAAGATGGATCCAGTAGGCCTCCAAAATACAACACCAGATAACTTTCCAGTGGAAGAAAATGCACTAGAACTACCTGATAGGGAATTCAAATCTCTAATACTCAGAATTCTCCAAGAGCTGAGGCAAAAAGCTGACAAACGTGAGGAAAAAAATAGACAAATTCATGGAAAATACAGACAAAAAATTGGAAGAATTCAGGAAAATAATGCAGGAACAAAATGCAAAAAT
>NW_004443950.1:6552657-6606112 GCF_000243295.1 Trichechus manatus latirostris
TGTTAACCATTGTCATAGGGCAACATGTATAGTAACTGTTAAATGAGAAACTATTTTGTTCTATAAGCCTTCATCTTAAGTGAGAATAGCAGCACAATTGGAAGAGCATAGTCAATGTCACTGAACTGTGCAAGTAGAAATTTTTGAAACGGTGTATCTTTGGCTATGTGTATTTTCAGCAAAAAAAAAGTTGAAAAGTTAGAGGTTTGACATGTTATGGGGTTAACCAGTGTCATAAAACAATATGTGTACTACTGTTTTATGAGAAAGTATTTGTTCCGTAAGGCTTCACCTGAAGTACAATTAAAAAAAAAAAAAAAAAAACTTTATAAAGCATTTGAGATTAATCCATGTTGTTACATTTACCAATTGTTTGTTCCCTTTTTACTGCTGAGTATTACTCCATTGAATATACTAGTGTTAGCTTATCCATTCATCAATTGACATTTGGGCTGTTTCCATTTGGGGCAATTGTGAATAATACTGCTACAAAACTTCAGATAAAGGTTTTTGTGTTAATATGGGTTTTTCTTTGTCTTGGGTATGCATTATAATAAGTAAAAGAAGCCAAACTCAAAAATTTACATATGATTCCATTTAAATGAAAAGGAAAAACTACAGGAATGGAAAACAGATCAGTAGTTGTCAGTGCAAGGGAGAGGTGTTGGCTACAAAGGGCAGCTAAAAGAATATGTTTGGATGATGGAGCTATTATGTATCTTGATTGGATTTTGATGATGGTTAAACTGCTCTACGCATTTGTCAAAACTCATAGACCTGAATAACAAAAATAGTAAATTTCACTGTATAGAAATTAAAAAATAAGTGAATAAGTAAATAAAAACCTTTCCAAATGACACACTACTAGAAAATGGTAGAACCAATAAGCAAACTAGGGATGATTTTTCTTTATAGCTCTTTCCATTCCTCATACAGTCCTTCTGGAAAATTTTTGATGCCTTGTCAAGAATGATTACCAAATGAGTCATTAGAAAGTTCCTGTATTTGTATTATAATTTCCAAAAAGGAATATTTTATCTTATATACCATTAGATAGAATATATCTTATTTAAAACACTATACCTTGATTCCCATTGTACGAATCCAACTTAAGGGCATCTGGAGTGCTACATGTTTTCAAAAGGAAGTTGAAAAAATTAATGCTTTGGATGTTATATGTATTTTTTGGTATCAGTACTTTTTAGCATTTAAAAATATTAATCAAATCTATTCTGGTGTTCCCATCTGTTCCCCAAATCAGAGTATCTTTAAGATAACAATTATGATCTCTAGACTCAAATTCTATAATGCTGTTCTCTGCAAGAACATGGCTTGACATATGCATCATCTCTTCTTCCAGTCAATTAATTAATAAGTGAGCACAGGCACTTAATAGTGATGGGGAGTCTGTTAATACTAAGACAGTTAATGATCCTTTTCATCAAGCTCTGGTTAATCACAAAATTATATCTACCCATAATTGGTAACTATTGTTATAATTCCTTAGAGCTTTACAAAAATTAACAGGTTGAAGTCCTCTCGTTACGTTGTATAGCAATTTACACACCTAAATGATCATATAAAAACATGGGATCAGAATGTAGCAATGTTTTCTATCATAATTTGTTTAGCAAAGGAACATGCAGATTATTCCAGCCTCACATTGCTTACTTGGATACTTAAAACCACTTAAAAATTCAGGACTTACAAATTATCTATAAATATATTAAACTCTCAAGGAAACTGCAATATTAATTGTTGACTGGGGATTTCATGGGCAAACAAATGACTCAGACAGAATAATGTGTGTCCTTGTTTCCTGTATTTCCCTAGGAGGTAAAACAATAAATTCCAAACCTTAAAGTCACCAAATTTATTTATCTTTTGGAATAAGTTGGCTGTTTTTTGTTTTTGTTTTCTGTTTTGCAATGAGCCCTGCAAAAATAATGGGCTTTGAAATTCATTGTTCTCAACAAGAGAAAATTCTTTCCAAACTAGAGTTTGAATACTGTGGTACAAAGATACTGAAAGGATCTTTTTCTCGATAATTTATGTTTGTGTGCTGAAATATTTGAGCATGAACATGTAGAATGAGAAAAATTGTTATCTTTTTAAGCTCTACTGTGGAAAAAAATCATGAGTTAGTAATCGAGTCATTTATTCAATTTTTTTCTAAGGTTATTTGTTGAGCACACATTATTTTCAAGAAGCTTTCAAGAGAGTCGCGATTGACTGAGACAACATGCGATAGAAGAGGTCAAACGAGGGAAACAGAGATCTTAAGCAGGTTGTCTCCCCATCTCTGGGGATCAAAGATAGCTAATGTCAAAGCCAAGACTAAAATGAAAAACCAAACCAGTTGTCGTTGAATAAGTTCCAATTCATTGTGACCCCATGTGTTGCAGAGTAAAACTGCGCTCCATAGGGTTTTCGATAGCTGTTACCTTTTGAAAGCAGATCACCAGGCCTTTCTTCCAGGTCACCTCTGGGTGCTGTTGAACTACCAACCTTTCCTTTAATAGTCCAGCTCTTAACGGTTTGCTCCACTCAGAGACTCCTTGTTTAAAGAACAGGTTATCAAAGTTTTACATTTATCAGAATTATTTTGAAATTTTATTAAAACTTAAGATTCCCTACCAGCAATTCTGATTTTGAATACTTGGGTTAATTCTAGAAATCTATATTTTCAGCAAGGTTCACCTTCAGGTAATTCTGAAGTAGGGGGACTCATAGACCCTGTGTGAAGAAACAACCTTCAGCTATAACTCTGCTTTATCTGGTACTGTGGGCTAGGAAGTGTAGAGGTTCCAGAATTCAGCTTAATAATAGCTGTTGCCATAAACACTTACCATGGTTGTGTTTGACACTCCTCTTGTTCTTCCCAGCCAGCTTCCGTATTAGGCTAGCACCCTGTGGTCGAGAAACAGAGACATATTATAGGCAAGAAAGTGTGAGATATGGTCTGACAAGGAGGTGCTAATAACTCCACTGAAACTCAGAATTATTCTCTTCTCCCTGTGCCCAATGGGGAGGGGTGGAAGTGGAAGCAGGTGTTAAAAGAATTCAGTGTGAAGCCAAAGTCTGTAGTAAAGCCAAGACAATATGTGCTTGGGAAAGAAGGGACAGCAACTGGCACATTGAAAAGAACATGGAGTTAGAATTGCAGAGAGTTTATGAGTAAGAGTTTTTAAGTGGCAAGTTGGAAAAGACACTCAGTTCTGTGTATATGAGTAACTTTCAACAGGTTACTTAAACTTTCTAAGGCAGTAGTCCTCTACCTTGGCTGCAAGTTGGAATCATCTGGGGAGTTTAAAATAAATATCTGAGCCCCATGATAGACCAATTAAATCATAATCTCTGGGGATAGGTGCAGAGTGTCAGTATTTTTTTAATGCTTCTGTGGTCCTTCTAATGTGCAACAGAGGTTGGGAACCACTGCTCTAGATATTGTTTTTGTTCTTGTGGAGAAATAATTAAACAATTAGACCCAGCATGTAAGGATCTTAGCAAGAAATCTGGCACTTAGTGAGCACAGCGAAGATGTTAGTTGTTGTCGTGATGAATGTCACTATTGTTGCTATTGTTCTTATTGTTATTGTCATCCTAGTTTTGTCTCTTTCTTTATGACCTTGGGTACCTTCTTTACGTCTGTTTCCTCATCTGTAGAATAGGAATAGTAAGATTTACAACATAAAGTTTCTGAGAAAAAATACTAAGGTGATCTCTATTATGAGATTTTTGACGTACAGTTCTCATAAATATTAGTTATTTTTCCAGAAACCTTTGACTAGACTTTCATTAAAAAGGAAGATTGAAAGTCTCCCTAAAAGTAAAGTCTATCCTTAAGAGGATATTCTAGGGTGCCAACTGCCCAATAGCATCCTATTAGTAGTAATACAAAATAGTTCATAAAATAAACTATTGTTATTATTATTATTATTGTATGTGTGTGTGTGCATGCATTTATCTTGTTTAATTTTCCAAACAACCTTATGAGGTTCAGGCAGTCCCCGGGTTACAAACGAGATTCGTTCCTGAGTATTCCTTTCAGTCAAAATTACAGGGCAGAAAGAAGAGGTACATATGGTTCTTATTTAGCCTTGTTTTAGTGCAGGGCTTTAAATGGTTTGTGTTGGTTGAACCACTGCTGAGAATTTGTATTTCCATTCCAGATATACTGAATCAGAATCTACATTTTAACTATATCCCCAGGTGATTCTTATGTATAATAAATTTTTAGAACCACTGCTCTACTAGAGTTTCTCAGAATTGATCCCTAACCAGCAGCATTAGCATCACCTGGAAACTTGTGAGAAATGCAAATTATCAACAGGGGTTGAACCCGAATGAACTGGTTCAAAGCCCTGCTTTAGTGCAAAAAAAGATTGGAAGCCTTTCCAATGCTTTAAAGCCACATGTGCAGCAAGTGAAGGTGATTGTGATGAAGAATTTGTTACCAGTAGAGGTTGGTTCAATTGTTACAAAGTGAGGGCAAATTTACATAACATTAAAGGACAAGGTGAAGTTGTCCATAAGTCAGATGTTCCTAACCCAGGGACTTACTGTACTATGTTTCCATTTTACGGATTAAGAGAATTGATCAGTTAGTGGCAGAATCAAAATTTGACTACAAGACTTTCAAGCTTGATTGTTTCCCATTACCAGTATGTTGGAACTAAGGAGGCTAATGGTCTATGAGATAGAGTGGGTGGGCAACTAAATAAATGCATTGTCATCCTCCTTATTTAGCTTTGTTGGATGGGCAGAGACAATCCCCGCCACACTGGGATGGAGTTCTGCAAGTATGAGAGAACTGTCAGAGTGAGGCAGCCCTTCTTTGTGGTTGTGTACACATGTCCATCAGGAAATGACAGGAAACAATGCATGGAAGGCATCAGCAAACAAAGTGTCACGGACTGAATTGTGTCCTCCAAAAATGTGTGTCAGCTTGGCTGGGCCATGATTCCCAGTATTGTGTGATCATCCACCGTTTTGTCATCTAATGTGATGTTCCTATGTGTTGTAAAACCTACCTCTATGATGTTAATGAGGCAGGATTAGAGGTAGTTATGTTAATGAGGCAGGACTCAAGCTATAAGATTAGGTTGTATCTGGAGTCAATTTCTTTTGAGATATAAAAGAGGGAATCGAGCAGAGAGACAGGGGGACCTCCTACCACCAAGAAAGCAGAGCTGGGAGCGGAGTGTGTCCTTTGGACCCAAGGTCCCTGTGCTGAGATGATCCTAGACCAGGGCAAGATTGATGACAAGGACCGTCCCCCAGGGCCGACAGAGAGAGAGAGCCGTCCTCTGGAGCTGTCGCCCTGAATTTGGACTTCAAGCCACCTAAACTGTAAGAGAATAAATTTCTCTTTGTTAAAGCCATCCACTTGTGGTATTTCTGTTACAGTGGCACTAGATAACTAAGACACACAGAAGTCAATCACCTGTACATGTGCAGGTACATCTGACAATTTTATGTCACCGTTCTAAGGCAGACATAGCTGTGTTTGCCAAATTTAACTACAAGGTTGGAAAAGAGCAGATAATAGAATTCAGCCAGTGTATTGTCCTCAGACATGACATCTCTGCTTTTCACAGGTCATAGGCAAGGGTATGCCTTCAGTTGATGGGTTATATCAGGAACCCCTGGTTCAGAGAAATTTTGAGTCTTACCTAAAGCCCCTTAGTGAGCGACTGTCAGAGCTGGCATTCTAGAAGCCCAGTGTGGTCTTCTTTCCACTATGTCATGTAAGGCCCCTACTCTTTCATTCTCATCCTTGCCCTTAACTTTAAACGATATTTATGATAGCTGGACAATAGGCTATTTATTATAACCATTACTAATGTTAACTTCGGAGCCCCTGGGTGGTGCAAGCAGTTAACATGCTCAGGTAATAATGAAAAGGTTGGAGGTTCAAATCCACTCAAAGGCAGCTCAGAAGAAAAGCCTGGCAATCTACTTCCAAAAAATCAGCCATTGAAAACCATATGGAGGACAGTTCTGCTCTGAAACACATAGCTTCTCCATGAGTCATATTTAACTTGACAGCAACTAGTTGGATATTAACTTTATTTTAACTTGATTGAGAAAGGGGTGGAATCCCTACAGCTCCTTTCAAAAGGAAATCAAAGTCTTGGTGTCAAATATTCAGAATATGGTCACCCAGATCCACAGAGATTAAGAAAATTTGAGAAGAGATAGTATACTTCTAGCACTTTCATATTTCTGAGGTCTAGAATATTACTAACCATATATATATAATACCTCTTTCATCAAAAAGTGCTTTGATCCTTGAAATTACTCTTGGAGGAAGAACAGAATCATAATCCCCATTTTGCAGATAAAGGAAATTGAGGTTCCAAGAAGCTAAGTGACTTGTTTGAAGTTATTGAGCATTATTAGAGGAGAAAGATACAAAGAAAGAAAAAAAAACTTTATTCCATGTCTGGAAGTTTGCTTTTAAAAAGTGTTATAGCAATGGTTTCTTAGTTGTATAAGAAATATTTGTATTCTCGTCTGGTAAGTAGTGAATACCTTTTTTTTATATTTTTCAATTTAGGAGGAAGGCTAGGGAGATTTCTCAGTTATCTGTACATCAGTTATTTATCTAATCTTGCTTTTCCTTCAAAAAGAAGGATGGCACATTAGCAAAAATAAATAATAGCATGGTACCCAGAGGTGAGGAAAAGATATTAAGACACGATTCCTGCTGTTTGAGAACTTTCTTGTCTGTTTTCATGTTTTGCCTGCCCTTCACTGGTACATGGATGCTTGCATTTTAATCTTTTGGAAATATTGGAATATAGTAGCCATTTTAAACTGTCGTGAGCAGCCTTTTAAAAATACATACCCAACCTGATTCTTTCATCTTTCATACTAGACTCGAGAAACAGTTATGCTCTTAATGGTATCTATTTGCAAGGATGATAAATGGGCCCATCTACCCAAACCAACTGACTCTCAAAATTAAAGTGTGGAGTAGGAATAATATAAAATAAGCGCAGGAAGCAATTGTCTGTACTCTTCAAACTTAGCAGATGTTTCCAAAGAGGTTTCAATAATACAACATAGTCACACCCAGATTAAGTGCACATAAAACTTAACTCCTTTATGTTAGTAGTATGGTCCAGTCTCCAACTTCTCAGAAAGTTCCTGAAGTGCTTTGTATGTGTTATATGTTTTAACCCTCATAATAAACTTCTGAAGTTGTTGATATATTTATCCCCTTTTTTCAGAAAAGGTGATGTCATTTACTTGAAGTCTAGACTAGTTAGGGAGCTATTTGCATTTTAATCCCAGCTCCACCTTTTCTCCAATCATGTTGAATACAGGCTAGAGTTTGAGAACCACTGGTATACCAGATGTCCACGAAGCAGACTTGGATGAGCACAAATTGTGTGATTCTTCAGTTTCCTTATCTGTGAAGTTGTACCACTTTGTTTGGCTGTTGTTAGAATTAAAGTGGGTCCTGTTAACAGAATTCCTTAACTCAGATCTTGGTAAATGATTATTCCGTAAGACTTTGTCTCTCAGGAGACATCAGCAGTTTACATGTATCATGTTAGTTGTATTTTCCACATCTTCAATTTTATTTTTTTAACAAGGTTATATTCTTTATTTCTCCCACAGAGCTTTCTGAGGATATGTGAGTGGGGTGTGTGTGGGTGTGTGTGTGTGTCTCATAATATTTCAAAGATATTTTGAAAGAGTAGGACGCATTTAAAAATTGGTCCTTATAGCCTTTTATTTATTTATCCACCTATAAAATATTCACTGAATATTCGTTACATGTCGATGACTCTGCTGAGTCATGGTAGGAAACTCATCAGATACACTTTTTATTTTTCCCTATTTTATGTCATCTGTGTACAAAACAGTAATTCAAGGAATTTGTTTATTTAATCCACAAACATTTAATGAACACTTAATAGTTGAAAGTTATGAGAATAAGCTTATTGGTTATAGAGGCGAATCAAGTATGTTTCCTTCCCCCATCCCCAGAAGTTAGAAACATATTGTGTCGTGGGGTGTGTGTGTGTGTGTGTGTGTGTGTGTGTGTGTGTGTTGGGAATGGAGATGTTCACAACTAAAACATTATATTGTACTATAATCATCTATTCTTAAAAAGTGGTAAGGTCATTCCAAGTATATCAAACCGTGAGGGGAAAAAAAGGTACAGAAATATTGATGGGCAGGGAAAGTTTCAGGAAAAAAAAAAAGCTTTAGAGTTGAATTCTGAAGTTCAAGTGACATAGTTCTCAAGTTGTGGTTCCTACACTAGCAGCATCAGTATCAACTGAGAACTCATTAGAAATGCCAAATCTTGGGTACCACCTCAGACCTATTGACTCCGATAACTCTAGGGGTGGTCATCAATAATCTGGGCTTTAGGAAGTTCTCCTGATGATGTTGATACAGGCTAAAGTTTGAGAACCACTGATCTGGCAGATGTCCACAAAGTGGGCTTGGATGAGTACAAATTGTGTAACTCCTCAGTTTCCTCATCTGAAAATTATGCCACCTTGTTTGACTGTTGTTAGAATTAAAGTGGGTACCATGAAGAGAATTCCTTAACTTAGATCTCTCTAAATGATTATTCTGTATATACTATATTGATAAATGTGAGTCAATATATCAATACAGTATATATGGAATATTCTACAGACAAAACATTGAACAATGCAGGAAGCATCAAAAGAAGATGGAAGGAGTACACAGAGTCACTGTATCAAAAAGAATTGATCAACGTTCAACTATTTCAGGAGGTAGCATTTGATCAAGAACCGATAGTACTGAAGGAAGAAGTCCAAGCTGCACTGAAGGCATTAGAGAAAAACAAGGCTCCAGGAATTGACAGAATATCAATTGAGATGTTTCAACAAACGGATGTAGCCCTGGAGGTACTAACTTGTCTATGCCATAAAATTTGGAAGACAGCTACCTGGCCAACCGACTGGAAGAGATCCATATTTATGCCTATTCCAAAGAAAGGTAATCCAAAAGAATGTGGAAATTATCGAACAATATCATTAATATCACACACAAGTAAAATTTTGCTGAAGATAATTCAAAAAATGGTTGCAGCAATACATCAACAGAGAACTGCCAGAAATTCAAGCTGGATTCAGAAGATGACGTGGAACGAGGGATCTCATTGCTGATGTCAGATAGATCTTGGCTCAAAGCAGAGAATACCAGAAAGATGTTTACCTGTGTTTTATTGACTACTCAAAGGCATTCAACTGTGTGGATCACAACAAATTATGGATAACATTTCGAAGAAGAAGAATTCCGAAACACTTAATTGTGCTCATGCAGCACCTGTACATAGACCAAGAGACAGTTGTTTGAACAGAACAAGGGGATATTGAGTGCTTTAAAACGAGGAAAGGTGTGCATCAGGGTTGCATCCTCTCACCATTCAAGCTCTACACTGAGCAAATAATCTGAGAAACTATATAAAGAAGAACATGGCATCAGGATTGGAAGAGGACTCATTAACGATCTGTGATATGCAGATGATACAACATTGCTTCCTGAAAGTAAAGAGGACTTGAAACACTTACTAATGAAGATCAAGAACTACAGCCTTCAGTATGGATTACACCTCAATGTAGAGAAAACAAAAATCCTCACAACTGGACCAATAAGCAACATCATGATAAACGGAGAAAAGATTGAAGTTGTCAAGAATTTCATTTTACTTGGTCCATAGTCAACACTCATCAAAGCAGCAGTCAAGATATCAAACAACTTATTGCATTGGGCAAATCTACTGCAAAAGACCTCTTGAAACTGTTAAAAAGCAAAGATGTCACTTTGAGGACTAAAGTGCACTTGACCCAAGTCATAGTATTTTCAATTGCCTTATATACATGTGAAAGCTGGGCAATGAAGAAGGAAGACTGCAGAAGAATTGATGCCTTTGAATTATGGTGTTGGAGAAGAATAGTGAATATACCATGGACTGCCAGAAGAAGGAACAAATCTGTCTTGGAAGAAGTACAGCCAGAATGCTCCTTAGAAGCCAGGATGGCAAGACTTTGTCTCATGTACTTTGGACAAGTTAGCGGCAGGGACCAGTCCCTGGAGAAGGACATCATGCTTGGTAAAATACATACATATATATATATGTACATATATGTGTGTGTATATATATCTACTGGACATATTGGAGCTATGATGAACCACGTTTATGACCATCTTTTTTTTTTTTTGTACATCGTATTGGTAGTAATGTGTACTACATACAATGTTGCAGCATGTCATTTGCTGATGTTATCATTCTTATGTCAACCTTCAAAGACAAAGATTGGATTTATAAAGATACTGGTAATAAAAGGCAATAATAATGAAAACTAAAAAAAATAATAATAAGGTATTCAAAATGTCAGAACTGACTTACAATGGAATCATTGGAATGGAATACCATTAAAAGTTGGGGACTACCTGTATATAGCTTTATTTTATGGACAAGTACCCAATAAAGTATGAGTACACAGTAAGGTATACATACACACATCTATAGGTTAGAAAATAATCATCCAAATATTCATCTATCCTTGAAAGAATAAACCTAATAAGGCTAGACACTCAATCCTTCTATGTCTTTACCCAAAAGCCTGGATACCTAGATAGCCATTCATCTAGATGATAGGTAGAAAGGAAAGCAAACATAACAAAATAGTAACAATTGTTGAATCTAGTTGATGGGCTAAGGGTGTTTAACATTCTATCATTATTTCTGCATGGTGGATAATTGTCATACTAAAACTTTAGTAGGAAAAAAGCCTAAGGGTTTCCTCTTTGGAAGCAATCTCCAGAGGATTTTTGAGTGATATAAAAATCAAATTCATTACTTCGCATTTTACTTTATTTCTTCATCAGTACTAGCTCTGAAATGCTTTTAGCTATTTTTAATTAGCAAATATCCACACACGTCAAATATGCCATGTACTAGGGAAATTCAAAGGATGCATCATCAACTGCTTATAAAACAGTGAATCTCAAACTTAACTTCACATTAAACCACCAATATCAAAAGTTGCTGATGCCCAAATCCCAACCAGAGAGATTCTAATATATTCAGTCTGGTGTGGGCTCCAAGCATTGTTTCTTTTAAGCTCCCTGGGTTATTCCAAGGTGCAGTCAAACAAGCAGAATGAGGGATGAGGAAGTTCATTCATGAAATTTTGTCATTTGAATTTTTAAAATATCCACACTATGTTAAAGTTCCTCCTCTTCTCTATACAACATGGAGGAGAACCAAAAAAAAAGAAGGAAAAACTATTTCCAAAGGGAATTGTTACGTCATAAACAGAAAAAGCTCACTCTTTATCAAGTCCTTTTCTTCCAATGAAGTTAAATATCAAGAAGAGGAAAGAAAAATAATTGTTGAGGTTTAAAACAGTATCAATTTTGTTTGTTTGTTTTTTTTGATAAAACTCTGCGGACTGCAGATGCTTCCGTGTAATCCATTCTAACCGGCTGTAGAGCGGAGGGGTTGCTTCCTATGTGTGAATGGAAATGGGCAGTTCAATAAGTGACTGATTTTAACAAAATGTACTAATATTTTAAGGTTAAAGGTTTATGTTAAGATTTAGTACCTGGTTTTATATGTAAATAAATCTTATTGGACCAAATCCCAATTGTTTTAGTCCATAATATTTTCTTGAGATGGGTGTGTTCTCATTAGACGTCGTGTGTTTTCTATGTGCTAGGCTCTGTGGAAGCCACTAAGAATAAATTTGTGTATGAACTTATAAGAGAAATGTTGCACCTTGTTTAGTTTCGTTAATTTGTTTTTGTAAAACATTAGAATGACTAGAGGAAAAAAAGGGAGAAAAGGGTACCCGTATCTTTGTTAGCTGTATTATTGCTTCTAACTATCTATAATAAATTTTGCTTAAATATATTAATGAAACTATTTATCTCACGCAATACAAATGATTCTATATGTTTACTTCGAAACTTGTGCTCACAAAACCAGAAAAATTCACGAGTGTTTAAAAAAAAATCCCAAAAAACTCAATGTTCTCAAAGTCCACTTAATTTAGCCTTTTGACTACTCATAAGGAGTAGTTAAATTCGTATTTGAAATCACTCGTATGTGATTAGGAAGACACGAAGCAAGGGAAGGAAGGAGAAAGTGAGGAAAGAAAGAACCGAAGACGGAGGGAGGGAGGAAGGAAGGGAAGAGGGGAAGAAGGAAAGATGTGCAAATGTGAAAGCAGTTTATATAGATCATGTGGACATTGTGACATGTATTTGAAATGTTAATTATAGCAAAGCATACCTATTTAATTCTATATTTAGTTATATCATGCATCAGCGCTGACAATACAGACAGGTGAAACCAAATGCGTAAACATCTTGATTTTATAACTATTGCCTCAACTTATCTCAAGAGACCTACCTCCCTCTCTCTCCCTCTCCCCCACTGTCATGGTTTGAATTATGTTCCCAAAAAAATGTGTGTATCAATTTGGCTGGGCCATGATTCGCAGAATTGTGTGGTTGGCCTCCATTTTGTGATTGTAATTTTATGTTAAAGACGATTAGGGTGGGACTGTAACACCACCTTTACCCAGGTCACATCCAATGTAAAGGGAGTTTCCCTGGGGTGTGGCCTGCACCTCCTTTTATCTCTCAAGAGATAAAAGGAAAGGGAAGCAAGCACAGAGTTGGGGACCTCATACCATCAAGAAAGCAGTGCTGGGAGCAGAGCGTGTCCTTTGTACTGGGATTCCCTGCGCAGAGAAGCTCCTAGTCCGGGGGAACACTGAAGAGAAGAAGGCCAACAGAGAGAAACAGCCTTCCCCTGGAGCTGACGCCCTCAATTTGGACATTTAGCCTACTTTACTGTGAGGAAATAAACTTCTCTTTGATGAAGCCATCCACTTGTGGTATTTCTGTTACAGCAGCACTGGATGACTAAGACACCCACCCACACATACACACCCCACATACCTGCACAAATGCATAATTCATACATACACAGAATAATAAAACCTTGTCTTTTATTCTTTCATATACTACTTTTGGCTAAATATTTGCCCCATATGCATATTTTTAAACATTGAAACATTGTTCTTTTATAGTTTTTGGTTCAAAATTCTTTGAAGCAAAGATCTAGTTTACAACTTCCTTCTGGTTCGAAAATATTAGGTCCCAAAAGGTTTACTCCATCTCTATCATTAAGGTCGACCCTACTTTGAGGAGGCAGCTCTTCCCCAGCCGTATTTTGAGTGCCTTCCAACCTGAGGGGCTCCTCTGCTGGCACTGTATCAGACTACATTCCTCTGCAATTCATAAGGTCTTCACTGACCAATTTTTTTAAGAAATAGACTGCCAGGTCCCCCTTCCTAGTCTATCTTATCCTTCAGGCTCTCCTGAAACCTGTCCACCATGGGTGACCCTGCTGATATATGAAATACCAGTGGCATAGCTTCCAGCATCACAGCAACACGCAAGCCACCACAGTAACACAAACTGACAGACGGGTGGCTGTAGGTAGAAGGTAGAAAGTAACAAACCTACAAATGATATTTTAGAATCTTCACTTCTAGTAGGTATACCCTGTATCATCCCGAATTCTAAAAGGGCACAGAAATTTTAATAAAGCCATAAAACATAAATTTGTGAAATTAGACAATTTTTTTCTAATCAATTCAGGGGTGACCAGATATGTCAAAAAGGATGCCAGAAAAACATTCATCCACTCTTTCACCAAAGATTTCCAGGAAGAGATGTCTTGAGTGATTCAATTGTCCCAGGAATAGTTTATTTACTTCCCTTTCTCCACAACCATTCCCACTGTCTTGGTGTTCTCATCTCTGTGAGGCATCTATTTTTAATTTCTGCATTCAGAAGGTTAAGAGGCAAAAAGAAATATGAGACTGTATCTAGAGTAATTTTGCCTGTTGGAAGTATTTTAACACCAAACTTTCAAGTCTTGATTCACTGAACAAATATTTAATTATAATAATAGCTAACATTTAATACACAGCTAATAAGTGTCACACTTTACATGTGATATTAGGTTTCTATTGCTGTGTAAAATATAACCACAAATTGAGCAGCTTAAGAGAATATCCATTTATCTGCTCACAGTTCTATAGGTCAGAAGTCCAGGCAGCTTGGCTGGATTATCTGTTCAGGCTCTCATAAGGCCAAATCAAGTTTTTGGCCAGGCTGGGCTCTTAGCTGGAGTTTCTGGGGAAGAATCTGCTTCCAAGTTCATACATGTTGGCAAAATGCAGTGCTTTGTGGCTGTAGGTCTGAGGTCTCCCAATCCATGCTGGCTATCCCCAGAGGCGTTCTCTGCTCCTAGAAGCCTCCTGCATTTCTTCTCACTGGACTCCCACCACCTTCAAAGCCAGAAAGGACACATCATGTCATTCTCACTTCAGATCGGACTCTCCTTCTCCCACCAGCAGGAGAAAACTCTCTAATTTTAAAAGGCTCATATGAGTGGATTATTGTTGATGTTGATAGTTGCTCTGAAGTCAGTCCCTGTCTCACAACAACTCCATGTACAGTGGAATGAAACACTGCAGGGTCCTGTGCCATCCCCACGATCAGTTGCAGATCTGACCGTAGTAATCCATAGGGTTTTCACTGGCTGATTTTCAGAAGTAGATGGCCAGACCTTTCTTCTTAGTCCGTCTTAGTCTGGAGTCTTTGCTAAAGCCTGTTCTATAACATAGCAACACACAGACCTCCACTGACAGACGAGTGGTGGCTGTGCAGGAGGTATATTGGCTGTGAATGGAACCCAGATCTTCTACGTGGAAGGCTAGAATTCTACCACTGAACTGCAATTGCCCTTACCCTCTTAGATCAGTTCATTAGCAGTGTAAATTCCAGATGCAAAATCTCTTTTGCCAAGAAAGTAAAAGTCACAGGAGTCACTTAACCAGAGGGCAAAGGCCATGAGGAGAGGGGATACATGTATATCTCTGCCTACCACACATACTTTAATCTTTATCACAACTGTATTAAATTACGTACCATTATTCCCAATTCTCAGAAAGTTTATGATCCAAGGTCACACACAATTATTAGGTAGCATGCCAACAGCTTGAATCTTGTCTCTTTAAAGTTGCTGCTTTCACCAAAATTCTACAACCAACAAATCTCTGTGGAAGTATATACTGTACTATAGTGTAAGTATATAGCAATGAATAGTTCTTTTTCCTAAGAAGTCTCTGGGTGGCACAGCTGGTAAAACACTCTAATACTAGCCAAAGTTTGGCAGTTTGAACCCAGCCAGAGATGCCTTGGAAGACAGGCCTGGTGATCTCCTTCTGAAAGCTCACAACCTTGAACACCCTTTGGAGCAGCATTTTACTCTTATAACACATGGGCTCGCCCTGAGTCGATTACAGCAAGCAGCAACCGTGCTTTTCCTTGCCCTTCAGGAACCTGAAGGAAATTTAGCAGGTTCCTCTTTTTCCAGTCGGAGCCCTGGTTGTGTAGTGGTTAAGAGCTCAGCTACTAACCTAAAGGTCAGCAGTTCAAATCCACCAGCTGCTCCTTGGAAGCTCTAAGGAGTAGTTCTACTTCGTCCTGTTGGGTTGCTATGAATCTGAATCCACTCAGCAGCAGGTTTGGTCTTGGTTTTCTTTTCCTAATTAGTTAGTAATTAAATGATTTCTAACACTAAGTGCCAGGGAATATGTTAAAGGCTTTGCATATGGTAATTTATTTAATACTCACAATAACCTTATGAAGTAACTACTATTATCCCATGATTAGACCACTAAAACAAACAAGCAAACAAAAAAAAACACAAACCTGTTGCCATAGAGTCAATTCTGACTCATAGCAACCCTACAGGACAGAGTAGAACTCCCTCATAGGGTTTCCAAGGGCTTCTGGCAGATTCATACTGCTGACCTTTTGGTTAGCAGCCGAGCCCTTAACCACTGCACCACACTGCTAGGTGTCAAAGCTCAAATTCCATCACAGGTCGTTGGCCTCCAGAGGTCATGCTTTTAACCACGACACACACCGTCTCTGCATATCCATATCTAAGTGTCTGATCAGAGAATGCAAACAGATTCTCAACAACACTGTGTGCTATTTTGTTTCAACAGTGTAAAAAGGCATTTTATGTTCTAATGTAAAATCTCCTTATTCTCAATGTTGACTTAGATGTGAGAATCTCCTGAATTATTTGAATCTCTAACAACATTGGGCCCACATTGTTTCTTAGCAGCAATCCACTCTAGCTGAGTAGGACCTCTCCCACCTGCCCTTAGATGGAACAAATCCTCTCTAACTTGCTACTATCTCTGCCACTTCCTCTTTCCCCCCGTTCTTTGAAAAGACAGTTGCCGTTAAATGCCCCATAATATGTTGTGTTTCTTAGGGTAAATATTTTTCTGCACTTACCAGAGGTAGGACAACAGAAAGTAAACTGAGAATTAGAGACAACAAACATTAAATCTTCTCTTTTAATTTAGTTAGGGGTCCCTGGGTGATGCAAAGGTTTAATGTACTCACTGCTAACCCAAAAGTTGGAGGTTCAGGTCTACCCAGAGATGCCTGGGAAGAAAAGCCTGGCAATCTACCTTCGAAAAATCAGCCACTGAAAACGCTATCAGTTCTACTCTGACACGTGTGGGATTGCCATGAGTCAGAATTGACTTGATGGCAACCGATTTTTTGTTTGTTTTTAATTAACTGCCTAATAGTCTTAAATATTTACATTCGTTGGCCACCCTTTGTTTCATAGAGACCATTCTTTAATTGGATTGAGGAAATCTGTAGCATCTTCAAGTAAACGAGAGTATTGGAACGAACTGCAAAATTGTAGGATATGAGTGGGACAAAGGCAATTTTTTAGTCTTATATCCAGCCACCAGGAGGAGGAGACTTGCTTTCCAAATGTAATTATGTGCCATTATATCTAATTTTAAACTTCACTTTACATTCTAAATGTTAAGTTCAAATTGATGAGTACTTTCCTCATCTGACTCTAAGATGATGTTTATCATCTATCTCTGCAATGATTCTTTGTGAATTAATCATAAGCTCCTTTCTTTCTAACACTCCTGTTTGCTAGTCATTGCATTGCTTTTCAGAAAGTATTTTTGCCCAGGAAATTTGAGCTGCGTTCAGGGAAAACAGAGCTAATAACACAGTGGCAAACCAGCAGTCATTATGCCTGAGAAAGCTCACGCATTTGTGTTAGATAAATGTCTCCCTATCTGATTTTTGTTCGGCCTGCCCACCTATATAAAACCTCACAGCAGCCAGATCTGTATTCAGCCACAACTCTTTGTGAAAGGGACAGCTTGAGAACCTATTAAAAATACATTGTTACTATGAGTATTTTGCTCCTCTTTGCTATATAATAAGCTGAAAACTACAGTAGGTGAGCATTCTATGGGGAAGACTGCTGTTCCTTTTATTGACTTTATGGCCACACGAACTAATAGAAAATGCATTTTATATCACACAGGTGAGCTCAATCAGGCTGAACTCAACAGGATGGAATATTTTCTCTACATTTAAGTTGCAAATGGCCGGTTGGTTTACAACAAATATCTGGGACAATAAAATGTCACTTCTTTAGAGAGTTTTATTATTAAAAAAAAACAGCCACCTGTGTTTAAATAATATTTAAAATTTCTTGCTGCGAAACTAATGTCCATTATAGAAAATTTGAAAGTTCTTTAGGGATACCAAAAACCAAATCCATTGCCATTAGCTGATTTTGACTCATAGCAACCCTATAGGACAGAATGTAACTGCCGCCTAGGTTTTCCAAGAAGCGACTGGTGGATTCAACCTGCAAACCTTTTGGTTAGCAGCCAAGCTCTTAACCACTGTGCCACCAGGGCTGTAGGAAAAAAATAAGTAATGCCCACCATTTTACCATTGGAAAATCTGAATTTCTTTTTTCATATTAATTTTGAATCAGCAAAGATAGTCATTATTAATATTTTTTATAGAATTCAGTATTCATAAACATGAGAAATAATGATTTACTAACATGTTTATGGGGCCCTTGTGGCCCAGTGGTTAAGAGCTACAGTGAGCTGTGGCTGCTAACCAAAACGTCGACAATTCAAATTCACCAGCCGTTCCTTGGAAACCCCATGGGACAGTTCTATTCTGTCCTATATGGTTGCTATGAGTTGGAATCGACTTGACAGCCAATGGGCAACATGTTTATACAATAATTCTCGTTTTGAGACATTTAAGTGTTTTTACTCTTTATATTAACCATTCCCTTTCCTTCTGTCTCTCACTCCCTCTCTCCTCTCCTTTTACTTTTTCCATCTCTCATCTTATTGCTATTAGAAAATACTCACTGTGAACCACATTCTCCCAGAAGAATCTTGTCTTAGTATGCTGTTCCATTTCATTCCTTCACATGAAGTTCTAGCTACCGAATTACTAGGCACGAGCTGTTATTGTTATTATTGCTGTTGCCGTTGTTGTGGTGGTGGTTTTAGCAGTAACAGTAGAAGGGCTATTTGCAAATTATGTTCTACATTTTGAAAACTTCCTTCCGGATATATTTTACAAATTTCTCTTTTCAATATAAATATAACAGTGCCCCTAGTTCAAGTAATGTGAAAGCATCCGTTCTCTATCATGACATCATGAGAAGTTTCTGAGTTCATCCCAGAGGTCACTGGTAGGCCACAAAGGAGGAAGTATGTCTTTAAACTGAATACAGCAGTACTTTTCAACTTTAGTGTTATCTAATTAATATAATTATTAACATTATTCATATTATTATTTAGTATTATCTAATTAACATCATAGGATCCCTGGTGGCACAGTGGTTGAGAGCTCAGCTGTTAATGAAAAGGTCAGCAGTTCGAATCTACCTGGTGCTCCTTGGAAACCCTATGGGGCAGTTCTACTCTGTTCTGTCGGGTCCCTATGAGTTGGAATCAATTTGATGAGAATGGGTTTGTTTTTCTTTTTAATTAAAATTATGTTTTGTAAAATAGAGGGTCAGTGTAAATAAGGGAAACCCTCAGTGAAATGGATTGACACAATAACCATAACAATGGACTCAAATATATGAAAGATGGAGAAGATAGTACAGGACCAGGCGACATTTCATCCTGTTATACATAAGGTCACCATGAGTTGGAGCCGACTCAATGGCAACTAACAATCACAATTAATATGTCAAGATGAGTCGAAGAGGAAAAGGAGGAGTTAGAGACAATAAACAATGAATTATGAATGACCTAAAGAATATATTTTATAATATTTGGTCCATTTTAAAATAGAGGAAAACCTGTGAAAGCGGAAACCTGTGTAAGGCGGAAACCTGTCAGAGAAGGAAAACTCAGATATTTTCCACTAAACGAGCTACAGAAAAGTAGAAAGACTGTACCCTGTCGAAGGTGGAAAACTTGTGAAACCTGGAAAAACAAGGCAGGCTGGCTCTTACAGATGTCACTGTACATAATTATATACCCAGAGGAGTGAGTTATACATGGGGCATTATACAGCAGGTGTGTTACCAGGGTTGGGGAAGGAAGGTATTGTTAAGACTTAACATTGGCCTAGAACTGACAAAAATCTAAGTTAAATGGCTTAAATGTAAAGTCTTTAAAACTTCAGCCCCATTTATTTTTCAAATTTGTCTCTCACTTCTCCAAACGTAAACCTTAAGATCCAGCCAAAATTATTTATACAATTTCTTTTATATATTTTTTTTTTCCAAATTCAAGTTATAGATATAGTTCCACTTTTTAGGTGGAACTTTACACAGTTTCTTCAATCCCTTTTTATTGCAACACGCCTCCACCCTGCCTCCACCCCATCCCTATACACATACTCTAGTGAGAGATTCAAGATCCATTGTTCAGACCCTACAGTAATTTCCAGGAAAGATTACTAATAAAATCCTATAAAAAAAAAAAAACAAAACAAATATCCTACTGTTGGATGTTAGGTTGTTTACCTGTTGTTTATATTATAAAATATTTTCCTAATGAATAGAATGGAGGTACCTAGGCAACAAAAGTGGAAAAACTTTAACATTTATTTCTTCTGAAAAAACTGAAGTATTGCCTATACGGTGTATTTTAGACAGAATTGGTTGGAAGTCCTGGCATTTGATTTACTTTCACTTCTTCCATTGATTTAGAGCAACCTTTTATGTCTTTTTCGCTTTTAGCTATAAACATACTCTGAATAGGGATGGAGAACAGATACACAATTCTCGACATTTTAGAGGCAAGATTAGCGTCTTGATTTCACAGATGCTAAATTGCCTGAAATGGTGTTTACAGGCTGCTGTTTCACATTGATATAATTAAGAAGATATGATGTCAGAAACAATAAGCCACATATGCCTCCAATCTACCGCCTTCGTTCCTATACACTTGTCATATTTTCATAATCTGAAAACGAAAATAAGAAATGGATGGCAACTATTTTCATTATCATTGTCCTTCTTATTATTAGTTCAAACAAGGTATTATTCCAAAGATTATTTATTATAGTTTATTCTTTATATAATAATATACAATGATGCAATTAAATGGTTATAATTACTCTGAACACTTCTGTCTAGACTATCACCTTTTCATATCAAAGGAGTCTTTAATTTGATACATTCATCAACATGCTGGATTAGTTATTTCAATTATTTGCTGGTTGGTGATTTTTTCTTTTCTGCAAAGTATATATTAATCAGGTTTTTTAAATTTTTGAAGGGTTTAGAAACATCTTTATATGGACATTATATATAATGAAAATTTGGCTGTGAAGAGAATTTAGGGACAATAACTTTTGCACTAGAATAATAAAAAATGTAATTCCATTATATCCTGGCCTATGATAGTACCGATGAAAAGTCTGAGACGAGATTGGTATTCTCTTTTTTAAATATCTAATATTTTCCACTATGATTCAACTATAATTTTGGATTGCTTCTCCTTTCTTGAACTAGAAGTTTTCATTAAGATATATACACCCGATAGTCTTGTTTCAGTAGTGTTGCCTGATATTCTGTATAATCTTGAAGTCTGTAGATTCAAGCTTTTCTTTGCACAGGAACAATATTTTGCATGAATATTCACTGGCCATCAACTGCTTTTCAAATCAGTTAGCTTTCCTTAATAAACGAAATTAACTGATAATAATATCCTTTCTGTTTTCATCTCTTCTTATTTTCACTCTGAGTTTTTCCTCAAACTTGTTCTCTATATTCCTAAATCAATTATATACAGAGTTAATGCTACCTGTAAACATTTTTATATAAATAGAACAATCACCTCTGTACTTCTGCGGTACCTTTTTTTCCTGCATCCCTCCCTTGCAGTTTTTCATCTCTCTCTAGAATCATATCATCCTCTATATTATCTCTCAATTCAATAAACCCATGTTTTCTTTACATTTTGTGGAGATAACAAAACAGATGTGACTGAAAGATATTTATTTTCTTTGAAGACTTTTTCATAATGATATTCTTCTTTCACTTCTGGAACTCTACACTCATCTTTTACGCTGAAAATGTGTTTGTTCTGTTTTCTTTCTCTGCTTCATACAATTTTTTTTAGGACTTGAGAAGAGTTACAAAAATAAAGAAATTTGATGTCTTTTTAAATCATTTTATCCCCCCGATGCTGTTGGAAAATGTTGGAGAAATATTCTTCGTTCTCAGGGTGGAGACCTGGTGTTATTTGAGTCACCCAGCCACCAGCCAACAGCGAAGATGTTGTGGCTCTGGGAAAGCCAGCTGACTTCTTTGTGTTTGTTTATTGGGGTTTTTTATTTGTCTGTTTATCGTCATTAATATTATTATTGCATTGTCTGAGGAAGGCTGAACAACAAGCATAAATAGCTATCTAGCTTGCAATTAGGGAGAAATTGTGACCATTGGTATTCCATCAAAAGGAATATCTTTTTCTCTTTTTTCTTTTAGTATAGTCTTTACGTCAGGCGCCAATTACTGTGGCCAGTCATCTTTGTTGGTATTGAAATAGGCCTGCTCTTTGACTTAATTTTTATAAGATTTGAATAATGAAAGAATTACACGCTTTCAAAATTGCTTCTCCTAAATCCACTGCTACCATGATCACCATCTCAACCTCCATAACAAACAACCATGTCTCATTGAGAAACCACTTATTTGGAGCCTTTGTCACCAATGACCTTTTCTGTTAAGTATAGACACCAACATTTCCTGCCTTGACTCCTTCAGACAGCCACTGATCAAATGAAGGGCGTACTCCCACAAGCCACCCAGAGGAGCTGGTGCAATGTTCCAGCTCGTTATGATCATCGGAGATTCCAGGTCTCACCACTCTGGAATTCCAAAGATCCACAATGATCAAAGGAAATGCGAATTAACTTTGTTCATTGTGAAGTCTTCTCCCCACTTCTCGTCCTCACTTCTCCAAGGCTGAGATTCTCACAGGATACATAAACTCTTCCACTTACTTTTAACCTAAGAGTCTCCTTTGAAGAAGGAGATTTTGAAGTTGCTCTTTGCTAAATTGATTTAACTGGAATGTAGCTGAACTGTATATAGTTAGATAAATAAACCACATGCATCAGAACCAGTAGCTAGGAAAGAGAGCAATTCAAACCACTAGAGACTTCGAGAAATTCTTAAATTTTGCTCTGTGTGTGTGTGTGCATGAGTATCTGTGAGTGTTTGTGTTTTCCTTCCGTGAGTCTGAGATTTTCTCAAGCTACTTTATTTTTCTGGAAGTCGTCTGTGCTGATTCTGTTTTCTTTGTTGTTCTGGCTTCCAGGAAACTAGAAATTAAATGTATGTCTCAGTGCAGTACACTTCGACATGCATTCTGGAAATCTGATTTCCCTGGGGCTTTAACTTCCATTCTAGTTTTACATTCCCTTTTTTTAACTTTTTAATTTACTATATATATTTTTAATTGATTGTGTACATTCTTATATACCCTCAAATTGCTTATTTAAAAAGGGACCACAATTAAGTACATGAATATTACAAACCATTGAAAACAATGTCTTTATTAAAAGAACAATCTGACCCTAAGATTCATGGATTGTCCCAAAAGGAAAGTCCTTAAATCATTCCTTCCAATTTCAACATAAATATCTATTACACAAATCAGAAGACTGAAGCCCAAAGATGAGAAATACCTCCTCCATGTCTCCTAACTTGTAAATTGAAACTCATTTATCTTCACCATCGATTTATTAGTCATTTTTATATCTGACAGGAAAATGACTATAGGATCACAATAGCCAAATAAACATTCAGTATATATTACTGACATATATGTATAGTCATTGAGAGAGGAGTCAATAAATTCTCATATATCAATCCAGTGGAATTCTATGTAGATAAAAATATATGCTATAGATATTTACACCCTGATAATTTAAGTTCAAGCTATATCCTGGATCATACAAACAGATTGTAAAACAGTACTTTAGTATGACTCTGTTTATGATAAATCGTATGTTTCTCACAGAGAGAAAGAAATTCTGAAGGAGTTTAGCATTAGCATGGGTAGTTTAGGGTCCTATTAAAAAGAAAATTATAAATCACACATTTCTATAATATTTTATTCTTAACAAAGAATGCTTCCTACATTTGTAATAAAAAAAAAAAAAAGACCTTCTAACTAATTGTTGAAGGAAAAGAAAAGTTTGTCTACTGTTTTAAGGTCAAAATATAAAAACGTATACAATTCTCTGAAATAACATTGATCTTTACATTTAAATTATATATAAATAACTTAAAAATTTGAATCCTACATAGGATTTACAAACATCCCCATCTCACTTGGCTGTAGGACACCATGCCATACTGATAGTTCTCTTTTACATCCTATGGTACCTCTTATTTTACTTTGTGGTTTGTTATTTAGTTGTTTTTACGGTGTTCTCCCTTTCCAGAACATCCCAGGGATGTGTCATTCTTTGTTATCTCTGAATCCCCAGTGTTTTGCATTTAGTTATTTTTGCATTTCAATATTTTGGCACTGAACTGATATATATCAATTAAAAATAATGTGTATATTTGGGAATTCTGTGTGCATATATACTTGTTCCTCCTATCTCTCAGTTGCAGGCTGGAGATAATAAAGAACTTCATTTTGAATGGGTACATTGAGCTTTGAATACAAAACTAATGTATCATCTTTGGGGGCGAGACAATTTATAAGGGTGTTGTGCACATCTCCATATATTGCAGCTCTTTACAACAAAAAAACAGAAGCAGGTGAGTTGAGTTATTTGATTCTTATGTCATGAGCCATGTATTGGATTTACCCTGGAGATTAGCATGTGCCATATAGCCATCAGCTAAAACAAATGAGTTCATGTAACTGCTGGCTTTCTATGTGGCAGGAGAAAACTCAGTTTCCCCTCAATTGTGGCATCTTGTGCTGTGGCTTAGTATTATAAGGACTAACACAACATCACCAACAATCGACAATCATGGAAAGTTCCAACTCTGGTTTCTTAGTAAGTATGCTTTCATCACATTTTTATATTCAATTTTAGGTTGATAACTGAACTAAGATCATCAAAATAGAAATGAAAGAAAACATGCTCAACTCTACACGGGAACCAAATTTCTACTTTCCGTGGTCTTGGACCCTATTTCAAGTGTTTGTAAAATACAAGTAGGAAATAGTACTCTTGATATTCCACAAAGATCTTTTTTGTTATTATATCAGCCATTTCCATAATGTCCATTAATGTGCATGTTTCCCTCATATTTTATGCCAATTTTTTCATCTGTCACATATCACAGACCCTATCATCAGAAAGGAGCCCTAATGGTGCAGTGTTAAGAGCTTGGCTGCTCACCGAAAATGTTGGCAGTTCAAATCCACCAGCTGCGCCTTGGAAACCCTACGGGGCATTTCTACTCTGTCCTATAGTGTCACTGTGAGTCGGAATTGACTCGACAGCAACAGGTTTATATCATCAGAAAATGTTCTCAATTATGCATAACATTTACTGAAATTTCAGATAATGAATTTATTATTTCTTCTTTTTAAAATTTAGCGTTATATTCTTATCGATCTTTGCACTAAAATATATCTTCCAATATAATAATTTCCATTTTTATAGAAAGACGCTCTGGGGGTGCAATAGTTAAGTGTCCAACAGCTAACCAAAAGGTAGGATGCTCGATCCTACCAGCTACTCCTAGGGAGAAAACAACCTGGTGATCTGCCCCAGTAAAAGATTATAGCCTAGGAAAACCCCTGGGGCAGTTCTACTCTGTCTCACGGGGTTGCTCTGAGTTGCAATCTACTGGATGGCACACAACAACATGTTTATAGAACTTCACAGATTATAAACACATTTTCTTAAGTGATATCAATTTAACCCTTAAAAACTCTGTATACTTGATAAATCAGGGTGCTATCATTGAATGACCTGATGAGTATGACCTGATGAAAGTCATTCACCATATACTTTGGTAAAAATGGGACCAGGGTCCATGTTTTTCAGTAATTAATAATAACTAATATTTATGAAGTTGTAACTCTATACAAAGCCCTTGGCAAAATCATTTAATTTAGTTCAAAACTACCCTATGAAGAAGGAATTATTAGTATTCCAACTTTACAGTGGAGCTGAGGCTCAGGAAGGTTAAATACCTGGCCTGTGGTCACAGGTGTAATAATTAAAGGAGACAATGTCCAAACCCAGGCAAGCTGCTTTCAGAGCCCACTTCTCATAAACACTAAACTCTAAGCCTAATTTTGTACACTTTTTACTAGTCGACAGTGAGTATTAATAAAAATAAATAAATGTAGTTTTGATGGGACACTACTTTGATTATATTATGATTAAACAAAAATAAACCATTTACTAAAGTGAAGCATAAATACATAAAAGTGTGAAAATCCTGTGTGCTACCTGGGGAATTTTCACAGAGGGAATGTACCTGTGGAACTATCACTCTGATCTGAAATTAGAATATTATCAGCCCCCATCATGTTCCACACCACCCTCCACTACTCCTACCAGCCCTCTTTGAAGATCACCTACTTCTTACTCCTAAAACCATAGATTATTTTGCCTTGATTTTGAACTTGATATACATGACTCATACAGTATATAATATTTTGGCTTTGGCTTCTTCTCAATTTTGTTTAGGAGATTCACCCATATTATTGCATAGAACAGTCTATTTGTTAATTCTCTTTGCTATAATGTATTCCAGTCAATGAAGATATTCACTCTATTGCTGATGGACATTCTAGAAGTTTTCAATCTGGATCTTTTAGGAACCATGCTGCTATGTAAATTTCATAATTAACTCTTTTGGTGCACAAATATACACATTTCTGTTGGTTATATTCCTAGGAGTGAAATACCTGGGTCCTAGGGTATATGCATATTCAACTTTAGCAACTATTGCTGATGAGTTTCCTAAAGTGGTTGTATCAATTTATACGCCCACATGTGTTGCATGAGAGTTCTGCATGTTCCACATCGTCACCAACACTTGGTGTCTTCCAGTTTTTTTTTTTTTTTTTTTAATTTTAGCCATTCTGGTTGGCATGTAGTGTTATATCATTGATGTTGATTCCCTTTAAATTAATTTTTGCCTATTTGGAGATCTTTCGTGGAAATTGCCTACTTACGTCTTTTGACAATTTTTTTTTTAATTGAGCTGCCTGTTTTCTTTTATTGAAATGTTCTTTATTCTGCGTATGAGTCACACGTGTGCGTGTGAGTGTGTGTTTTGTCCTGTGCTTTGGGTTGTGTTTTCACTCTCTTAATGGCATATTTTGATAAACAGATGCTCTCAATGTGAATGTGATGTAATTTATCAATCCTTTCATTTCAGATAGTGCTTTTCATGTCTTATTTAAGAAATCTTAGTCGACCCCAAGGTCATAAGACTATATTATATATTTTTTCAAGAAATTGCATTGTTTCATTTTTATCATATAGAAACTAAAATCTATTGGAATGATTTTCTGTGATTGGTGTGAAGTAAAAATTTTATTTTCTTTAATATGAGTATCAAATGGACCAACACCATTTATGGTGAAAACCATTGTTTCTCCACTGAATGGCAATGATGCCCATGTCATAAATCTGGTAATTGTATGTGAATAAGTCTCCTTCTGGCTTCTGTTCTGTTACACTAAAGTATTTTTCTATAGATCACAGTCTATTTCACAGTGAATTGATTACTACAACTTTATAGTAAGCTGGATATCTGGTAATGTGAGTTCCCTGGCTTTGTATTTAGAGATCATTTTGAGTACGCTGTGTACTTTGCAGAAACCCTGGTGACATAGTGGTTAAGAGCTCAGCTGCTAACCAAAAGGTCAACAGTTCAAATCCATCAGGTGCTCCTTGGAAACCCTATGGGGCAGTTCTAATCTGTCCTATAGGGTTGCTATGAGTCAGAATCAACTCAATGGCAATGGGTTTGGTTTTTTGTGGGTGTACTTCACATTTTCATAAAAAATTTTAAAACAGATTGTAATTTTACACGGTAATATCTGACGAGTTTTTTAAATGATTAAATTGAACCACTAGATCATTTGGGGCAATCTTGCGATTGTGAGATTTCCCATCCAAGAACATGGTATATCTCACCATTAGTGTTATCTTCTTTAATTTCTCTTCTTATTTTGCCACGCTGGTTCTGGTATCTCAAGCGCATTTCCTTTTTTTTTTTTTCTCTGTGAGCTTAATCTGGATATAGTCTACTAGTTTCCTTCTAATTCACTAATCTTACTGCCTTCATTTGGGTTAAATCTGCTGTTTAACTGTTTGTTTTTCTTAATTTCAATTATCTTTTTTTTCTAGTTCTAGAATTTGAATTTCAGTGCTTATTTTTAAAGACTCTAGTTCTTTGCTAAATTTTTCCATGTATGTTTATCTTGATCCTGCTTTTGTTAAGCCTCCTATGATTGAATGTCAGACACTGCTTAAAATGTTGTAGAGGCTCTGAATGATGTTGTCTCTCTCCAAATAAGATTTGGTTATCCTCTGGCTATCCTCTAGCAAGGAAATAAAGGGGCAAATCAATACAGTTTAATGAGGGACTGAGCTAACTTGAGACTGAATTTCAGCTTTTGTAAGGCATGTTCATCAATTTCTGCTTTGCTCCCACTTTTGGGGCATTTATTCTTCTACCTCTTCATTGGCAGGACCTGAACTCCAATAATTGTCTTCCCAGCACATTGAGACCACCAAAAGTGCACTGCACATTTCATTCATTCTTGGCTTGGCTTCTGATCATCTTGCCCAGTGCAACTAAAGAATTAGCAAATGACTCCAGAGAAAACTTCGAGCATCATATCTGTTCTACTTTTCCTCTGAGTTTACTTTCTCTCAAAGTGTCTGGCTACTCAACTCCAAGCTACCTTTTCAGGCACAAACATCAATTTCTGTCTCCCCAACTCTATGGTATTGCTAAAAGCTCTGGAGACTTATATACCTTTTTTTGCTTATACTCTGCTGGACTTCTCCACCTCTCACTCCTTTCTACCTAAAAATCAATAAATGCTCCAAGTAAAAAAAAAAAAAGCACAAAAATGCCAATATTACCTCTGTGAGCCTCCCTTTTCTCCTTCACCCTTCATGTCTTGGATTTCTCCAATATCTTCAGACACTTTTCTTTTTTAAATCTGATCTTTCCATTTGTTCCTTGTCAGAGTGTTGATCTGCCACCAGCTGCTCTAGCTTATCTAAATGAAAGAAGTTTACTCTATAGTTTCATCTGCAATTTTTTTTGATTTATTGTGTTTTCTTTCTTAAATGAGAAATATTGGTATGCAACAGAGACTGTGGCATTGCTTATGTTTGTGTTTATCCATACAAAAGTAAATTTAATGCAAATGTGATTTTTTTCTATGTAAGTGTCTGTGGTCTATGAAATATTGTTGGTGGGGGGGGAGCCCTATCAGGTTCTTAGAAAGGGCTGAAATTGGGGACTTTTGAACCACTGCTGACTTTAGTTACGCTCTAAAACACTGCCACTCTGTGGTAATTCGGAGACATAGCAGCACCCTGTGTATTTCTGTAGACAATGACGCTGCAGCAAGTTGATTCTAAATTTCTTTCCACTGTTATTCAGGAAGTTGAAATACTTTTGTTCAGTGTACTGCACCCAGTGTATGCAGTTACTCCATACTTAGTTCCCTACTTAGTTCCCTGTACCTCTCTTCCAATCCACCTTTACAGGTCCTGCCATTGGGAGCCTTTCCTTCGGGAGAGCTTGAGCCAACAGGAAACTGTTAAGTTCCCAGGTCACATGAGTTCACATTCAGGTTCTGGCACTGAGTAGCCTAGCCTAGTCTTAGGCTCCTTACTCATCCTCTTTTAGCATAAGTGTCTTCATCTGCAAAACTAGAAAGTGTAGCAAGCATATCCACTTAGTAAAAATTCATTGAGCCATTCACTTTTTCGTATGTTTTAATAAAATTAATTTTAAAAGGCGGTTAATAATGCATACTTAAATGCATAAATTCAAAATTCCAATCTTCTCTCCTCGTTACCCATCCAAACACATCCATGCTTTCTGTCTCCTTTATTCTGGTGTCTATGGTGTCTGCTTTTTATTTTTTTCCTTCTTCTTTTATAGCACTTGAGAATCTTCTAAAACGTCATATAATTTACATATTTTGCATTTTTATCTCTTTCTTGGTGGAATGTAGCTTCACAAAGGCAAGGATCTTTGTTTGCTTCATTGATTTATGACAAGTACCTAGAACAGTATTAGCTGAATGCTTGTGCAAAAACTTAGCATAGTGATGGGTACAAAACAATAGTTCACATTTTATTATTATCATCAGAGCTTCTTCAGCCTTTGTTCTCAGAAGATCTTAATATGATGTGTGCATGGAACAGGTGCCGATAGACAGGTGGTATAGTCTCAGACATTGCTGGGAAAGGGCAGTTAAAACTACTGGACTGTAAAATTTGAAGGGGATATGTGGATCATATCTCAATAAAGCTGTTATTTTAAAAAGTACATGATTAGCTCTCCACAGGGAGTGAGACGTTTAACTCTTGGTTCTTACACTAACTCACTTTTTGATCTTATATGAGTGATTTCCCTCTAGTTCTTAGTCTTCCCATGTACAAATGGAGAGTGTGGGTTAGCTGGTATCTCAAATCCCTTCCAGCTCTAACAGTCTGCCTTTCTTTAAATAGATTTCCTCAGAGATGGAGAAAAAAGAAGGAAAAACAAGTATGTTGTTGTTGTTAGCTGTCATCCAATTGGTCTCTGACTTATGACAACCCCATGTTCAACAAAGCAAAACATTGCCCGGCCCTGCACCATCTTCATAATCCTTTATATGTGTGAGTCCATTGTTATTGCCATTTTGTATTTTGAATGCCTTCCAAAGTAGAGGGCTCATCTTCTAGCATTTTAATTGACAATATTATGTTGTAATCCATAGGGTTTTCATTGGTTAATTTTCAGAAGTAGATTGCCAGACGTCTTATCCTAGTCTGTCTTAGTCTAGGATATCTGCTGAAACCAGTCTACCATGGGTGACCCTAATGGTATTTGAAATACTGGCAGCATAGTTTTCAGCATCACAGCAACACATGAGCCAGCACAGCTTTGTAACCTGGAGCGTACATTCTTTAGGAAAGCACTGAGTTTGGAGGTGGGCTCATTGTCGCACATATAAATGTACATATGGACATGTATACACATATGAAGCCACACATGCATACAAATATCTAATGATCTAATTTTGTTACACAGGAAATGAGACAATGAATATTAGTTTCTTGGTTTCCAGAAAGGCCTATCCCAGAAACTCATTTTCCAGCATAAGAAAGTACATCACGGATCATATGGACACTGATTCCTGTGCCTGCTTTCCAGAGTGTACCTTGGGGGCCATCTGGAATCTCAACGCTTAACAAAATTAGCTTGGTTTAATTTGAGTGAGTTTGAAACCTCTGTTGTCACAATGAGAGAATGTTCCTATTACCTAATTAACAGGGCTTATTAGGAGAGTGGTGACTACTGAAGTCTGCTGAACACCCAGCCATATGCGCATATGAAGCATAGATCAAACAGGTCTCTTGGTCATTAGGCTAATAGTTACTCTTTTTGCTTCCCCTCATTTTATCTAAGCCCACTGCAAAACACATTCCCTGAATTTTGAACAGAGTGTCAAATAACATGCACTGGAAATGGATTTGAGGTATCAAGGCCACCATTTACTGGACACATGTTTGCTGCCTAGTAGCTAACCCCTATTGCCACTTCCCAAAATGCCTTTCTGTATACTCGTCTGAGACATCACAAGTCATCTGCTTGATTGCTGTGGACTTTCCTCTGCCATATGGCTGTGCTGCCCCGAACTCCTCCTGGTAAATGTGCTCCTTTGATATACACCTTCAGTGCAAAAACCTTTGCTAAATAAGAAAATACAGCATGTATAATTTCCTCATTAAATCAATAGATAAGGTCACCCTCAGTTAAATGGAATAAGAAGCCCATTCCCACATTATGTACTGGCATGAAAATATGTTGCACTGACATTTCAAAAGCATTCAAAAGTCACTTCCTTAGCCATCCTGACTGAAGGAGTAAGTGGCTGAATTTTAATCGTCTACTCCCATATTTATTAAGGGCTTTCTATATTCATAAAAGTTCTCATGTATGGGGGATATAGTGGTCATCAAGAAAGGCAAAGACACTTGACTTTACAGACAAAAAGAGAATCCCTTCCCAAGACCCATGCCACTAACAATAGATAGAAAGTGTTTAGTAAGTGCAATCATATATCTACCTCTTACTAGGTAGTATGCAAAGTTATTTACCTACTGTCAACAATCTGGGAGTCAACACTCCCCTTTCTCTCATTTTTAAAGTGAGTAAACAAAGCCTTAGAGGGAGCAGGGAATTGATCTAAGACTAAATTTGGTATCCTTTTAGGTCTATCAGCACCCTGGCAATCTAAGGTTTGATACTGTGCCTGGCCCACAGTAGGGGTTCAGTGACAATGTTTTTCAGTGAATGTACGAGTAAAACATTTGCATAGGTTCATAATTTATTCAAAGGGTCTGATGAGGTCCAGTGAAGAAAAATCTTTTTTTTTAAATTTTTTTTATTGTACTTTAGATGAAGGTTTACAGAACAAATAGTTTCTCATTAAACAGTCACTACATATATTGTTTTATGACATTGGTTAACAACCCCACAACATGTCAACACTCTCCCTTCTCGACCTTGGAGGGTTTTTGTGTGTGTGTGTGAAAATATACATAGCCGAAGTTACACCATTTCAAAAGTGTCTACATGTACAATTTAGTGACATGGATTACATTCTTCCGGTTGTGCTGCTATTCTCACTATCCTTTTCCAAATTATTACATCACCATTATCTTCAACTCACTGCCCCCCAGACTTCCCATCAAACCTTTTGAGTTGCTGTTGTCAATTTCATCTCACATAGATAATTCTTTTTTTTTTTTTTTTTACCTTAGATGAGGTTTGCAGAACAAACAGTTTCTCATTAAACAGTTAGTACACATATTGCCCTATGACAATGGTTAACAACCCCATGACATATCAACACTGTCCTTCTCAATCTTGGGTTCCCTATCACCAGCTTTCCTGTCCCCTCCTGCCTTCTGGTCCTTGTCCCTGGACTGCTGTGCTTCATTAGTCCTGTTTTGTTTTATGAGGCTGTCCAATCCCTGGCTGTACGGTGAATTTTGGGAGGGGCTTCACCACTGAGCTAAAAGGGTGTCCAGGGGCCATACTCTCGGGGTTTCTCCAGTCTGTCAGGCCAGTAAATCTGGTCTTTTTTTGTGAGTTAGAATTCTGTTCTACATCCTTTTCCAACTCTGTCCAGGACCCTCTATTGTGATCCCAGTCAGAGCAGTCAGTGGTGGTAGCCAGGCACCATCTAGCTGTACTGGACTCAGTCTGGTGGAGGCTGTGGTAGCTGTGGTCCATTAGTCCTTTGGACTAATCTTTTCCTTGTTTCTTGTTCTCTTCATTCTCCCTTGCTCCCGAAGGGGTGAGAGCAGTGGAGTATCTTAGATGGCTGCTCACAGGCTTTTAAGACCCTGGACACTACTCACCAAGGTAGAATGTAGAGCATTGTCTTTATAAACTGTGTTATGCCATTGAGCTAGCTGTTCCCTGAGACCATGGTCCCCACAGCCCTCCGCCCAGCAATTCAGTCCCTCAGGGAGTTTGGATGTGTCTATGGAGCTTCCATGACCTTTCCTTGCACAAGTTGTTCTGGTTTCCCCAGTACTGTGTACTGTCTCACCCTTCACCCAAGATACCACTTATCTATTGCCTATTTAGTATTTCTCCCCCACCCCCCCATCCCTTGTAACCAACAAAGATTGTTACTTTTTGTGTGTGAACTTTTTCATGGGTTTTTACAACAGAGGTCTCATACAGTATTTGTCCCTTTGTGATTGACTTATTTCACTCAGCAGAGTGTCCTCCAGTTTCATCCATGTTATGAGATGCTTCACAGATTCATCATTGTTCTTCATCTTTGATAATACTCTATCGTGTGTATGTACCATAGTTTGTTTATCCATTCATATGTTGATGGACATCTATCTAGGTTGTTTCCATGGATTGCATTTTGTAGCGTTTTTTTTTTGTTGTGTTGTTGTGGTGGTGCTGACGTATTCTTTGTTCCTCTTACTTTCCTGTGCTGAGTTCCTTTTTTTTGTGGATTTTTTTTTCATATCTTCTGTTTTTGTAGGTTTTGATTTTACTGAGACTTTATGTTTTCTTCTTTATTTTGATGAGTAGGTTTCTTTGTGGTTACCTTGAAATTTACCTTTATCTTCCTAGATTTGAACCAGTCTAGTATTACTTGGTATTGCCTTGCCTTCCTCTCCATTAGAAGGCTCTATACTTAACACTGTTTATTCCCTTTTTTATTGTTCTAAAGCTGTTGTCATTTACAGATTAACCTCTCTGGTTCCCTGTTGTAATTCTTTTGGTTTTGCATAGTCCTTAAGAGTTCATTTCCTAGATTGGTATCTGGCTAGTACAATCCTGTGTCCTGTATTCAGCCTGTGGTCTGATGTAATTTGTTCTCAGATTGAAGGACTCCCTTTAATAAGTCTTGTAAATTTTGTTTGGTTTTTATATAGTCCCTTAATTTCTGTTTATCTGGAAATGACCTAATTTCACCATCATATCTGAATGAGTTTTACAGGATATATTATTCTTGGCTGGCAATTTTTTTCTTTCAAGGTTTTATATATGCCATCCCATTGCCTTCTTGCCTGCATGGTTTCTGCCGAATAATCCGAGCTTAGTCTTATTGTTCCTCCTCTGTATGTGACTTTTTGCTTTTCTCGAGCTGCTCTCAGGATTCTTCGTCTTTGGTTTTAGGGTGTGTGATTATGCTATGCCTTGGTGATTTTCTTTCGGGGTCTATCTTATATGGGGTTTGTTGAGCTTCTTGGATGGTCAGCTTTTCATCTTTTATGATATTGGGGAAGTTTTCTGATGGCATTTCTTCAATGATCCTCTCTGTGTTTTCTGTTATCTCCCCCTGTTCTGGAACTCTGATCACTCATATATTTTTGCTTTTGATTGTATCCCACGTAATTCTCAGGGTTTCTTCATTTTTCTTTGTTCTTTTTTCTGATTTTTCCTCAGAGTTGTATTCAAGTGTTTGTCTTCAATTTTGCTGATCCTATCTTCCATTGTTTCAAACCTGCTCCTCAGCCCTTCTATGACACTGTCGATTTCTGAAATCTTGTTTATCTTTTGGATTTCTAGTTGTTGTTTTTGTATCATTTCTAGTTGTGAATTTAGTTTAGCATTTTGTTCTTGTACTATTTTCTTGAATTCTTCCAATTTTTTGTCTGTATTTTTCATGAATTCGTCTGCCATTTCCATGAATTTGTCTATTTTTTCCTCATTTTTGTCTGCTTTTTGCTTCAACTCTTGGATAATTCTGAATATTAGAGATTTGAATTCCCTATCAGTTAGGTCCACAGTGCCTTTTCTTCTACTGGAAGGTCATCTGGTGTTTTGTTTTGGATGCCTTCTGGAGTCATCCTGTCCTGTTTTTGTAAATGTTTTGATATTTTCTGCTGTCTTCGGGGAATTCAGTGGTTATTTTCCTCATTTGTTGATTGTAGATTTGTTTCTTTCATCCTGCTTTTTTGTTTTATTTGGTTATGTCTGAGCAGGTGGGCTGTGTGTTCTTTGTTGTTTGCTCATCTGTGGGCACAATACTTTTCACCTCCTTCTCCAGTGGGCAGGGTCAGTCACTCAGGTATGGTATAGCAGGGCATGTCCAGCTGAAGGGAAGTTGCGGTTGTTCTGTCTTCTGATGGAAGCTCCATGAAGCTGCTTTCTTGTACCCCCGTTTGCTATCTCTGATAGGAGTCCAAGATGGCGGATCCATGCTGCGGTAGCTGATAGGGGACCTCTGCATGTATCTCACCTTGCTCTCTGTTCTCAGTCAGTTTCTTATTCCATTTGGTGGTTGGCTGAGTTCTTTATCTCTTCATTTGATGCGTAGGGTTTCAGGATTGATGTGTGACTCTGTTTTACTTAGTTTTTCTGATGTTTGTTGCAGAGGGATGGCGTGGTGCTTCTGACTATAGCACCACGTTGCCCAGAGGTCTCTGAAGGAAAATCTTAACAGCTGAAAGGAAGATGTGCTTATGATATAGATTTATAATTTGTAATTAGAATACAAATCTTTCTGTACACAAGCAGGCTGTCAAGAAACAAAAAGGAGGAACAAAAACCAAGTATTTCATAGTCCCTTGGGGGCTGTTGCTATACACAAATGCAGACAGACATAAAGAGAGACAGAGATTGATTCTTTTCTGTGCAATTCAGACCCACATCCACTGTCTCCTAAAATATCCAAAAATTGAGGAGAATGAAAGAAAGAAATTCTGATTCTACTGAACTATATAAAATATAGCTTCATATCTCCAGGAAATAGGATCCAAAAGGAGATAAAATATTAAAGTTAGTATTTTCAATTTAAAAATCACAATGTTAAGCACCAAATCTATCTGTGTGAAGCTATCTTGACCTGGGGAATCCAGCCTAACCTCTTTCTCCATCCTGATGTTCAACTGGGGCCAACAAACATCTTTAAGCTACCTTAATCCTGAAGCTGCTTAAATTTGAGCAGCTGTAATAAGACTATATTTTCATGATTAATTCAGTGCTATTTTGAATTAAGCTGTCTATATAACTAAGGTCTTCTTTTTTCATTTATTGACTGCACTGATTCCATTTATAGGAGGCATTTGACATAAGAAAATATTGGGACCACACTTTGAATTTAGGTCATTGAGTATCTCATATATTTGCAGAATAGTGTCAATTATCATTCCACTTGAAGAAAGTCCACGTTTTTGCAAATGAAATATCCTGACTTAACTTATCTATTAGTACTGTTGTCTGTTTTTATTGTTGTTCATGTGTGTGTATGTTTAATCTGTATAAGAAGAATATGAAAATGAGAGATAAGGCTTGTTGGATATTAAGATGGATCCTTTAGGGCAAATGTTACTGCCTCTTCTAACTGGGGCCACCATGCATGCACTTCACTAATCTAGGGGTCCTTAATCTTTGTGTTCATTATAGAATTGTATATTTATTGCAACAGTTTTACCAAATAAGATTGTAAAGAATCTTGAGGAAAAGTTATAATTATGATGTCCACAAGGCTATGTTCTTTTTTTGCAGGCTCTCGAGCAGAATTCATTTCATTGTCTTTTCTAGCTTCACGAGGCTGCCTGCATTTCTTGGCTTCTGGTTTCTTCCTCCATCTTCAAACCCAGCGGTGATGGGTCTAGTCTTAATAATCTTTCCATCTCTCTGGTTCTTTGAATACAGTGAGCAAAGGTCCTCCTCTTTTAAGGATTTAAGTGATTAGGTTGCACATACCTGGATACTCTGGAATAATTTCCCCATTTCAAGGTCCTTAACTGTAATCACATCTGAAAAGTCTCTTTTGCCATGCAAAGTAACATATTCAAGATTCCCAGGAGGATTACGATATATGCATATGTGGGGTCATTATTCTGCCTGCCTGTGTGTGTATGTGTGTCTGTATTCAGACAAAGAGAGAAGAGTTTTGTTTTTATAATACAACAGCACACTATACTGGCAGTTCCACACATTGCTTTTCATTTATCATTGTATTTTTTTATATTTTTTCCATATTGCTACATAGTTTTCTCATTGTTTTTTACAGCTGCATAGTTTCTATTGAAGAAATGTACCATAATTTAACTAGCTACATAATGAATTTTTGTGTATTTAGAAGTTCATCATTTTTAAAATGGGTCTTCCTAGATAGACCATCAGAATCATGTAATGATTTCTTATTACCATTTCAATTATTATAAATGTCATCATGATCAATGGCTAAATGTTTTTATTAGTTATCAGTAATTTGTCTTAAACTTTCATTGTCCCATAATTTAACCACTTTCAAGGATACCCCATATCCTTCCTTCTTTCTTTCAGCTCTTCATTGTTTTTCATTATTGGTTCTCTTCACCGTGAGCACAATCTTAGGGGTTTGAAGCTGTGAGTGGGCACACAATCATCATCTCTTGTCCTCTCTCTTCCTTTCATTCTAGTTCCATTGCCTCCAACACCCTTAAGGTCACTCACTTTCTCATTCTCTATTCTCACAGGATTCCCTCCAAATCGTAGTTTATCATCATTTCTTTCTTTCTGACACAGTAGGCATGGTTCAGCTGTATATTATCTTTTTAAATAATTTTTTATTGTGTTTTTGGTGAAGGTTTACACAGCAGTTTAAGTTCCCATTCAACAATTTCTACACAAGTTGTTCAGTCACACTGGTTACATTCTTCACAATGCGCGTACATTCTCAATATCTCTGTTCTGGTTGTTCTGATTCCATCAGTTTCCCTGCCCCCTTGCAGTCTCATCTTTATCTTAAAGTAATTGTTAACCATTTGGTCTCATACAGGTGATTTTTTTTAAAATAGCACAGCACTTACAGGTGATATTCATTATTTTTTTAAGGCTATTTGTTATTTAGCTACAAGGTGGCCTCAGGGGGGTAGTTTCACTTCAAGGTTTGAAGAATATCTCAGGTAAGAGTATCAGGGAGTTCTCCAGTTTCAACCAGTCCAGTAGGTCTGATTTTTTTTAAGGAATTTGATGTTCTGTTCCACATTTCTTCCCATTCTATCAGGTTCCATCTATTGTGGCCCTGATTAGAACAGTCGGTAGTGGTAGCTGGGCACCATCTAGTTCTGGTCTCAGGGTAGATGATCCCTTGCTTCATGTACATTATTTGTCCTGTAGACCAGTTCATTCTTTGAGTCTTTGGTTTCCTTCTTTCTCTTTTGCTCTGGATGAGTAGAGACCAATAGCTGTATCTTAGATGGCCACTCACAAGCTTTTAAGACCCAGTGGTGTCACTAGGGGTGTGCAGGAGGTGTGGACCACACTGGGTGACACTGTCAGAGGGAGTGACACCAAAATACTATCTATAAAATTTTTGTGCAGTGTTTCAGCAAAAATTTTTTTTTCAAAAGTATGCCTGTAGTTAGTTATAACAAAAACTTTTTTGTAAGCCCAGCTTACATGTATCAATATACCTACAAGGCTAAAACTCTATGCTAATTTACTTTTTTGAAACTTCTAATGTGCTCCAGTCAGAGCTGTCATTATTACCCAAACACAATAATGCTTCGAATCACGTGGTTTTGTCTGTATGTGCTACAAGCACATGCTGTTGTTTTCATTGCTACTGGTGTTTTTATAATTGTTGATTTTGTCAAATTTTCTGGTGTTTTAGCTACAATAGTCTAGTAATTAGTATCTGTGACTCTATATCAATAACTTTTTGGAGAATAAAGTAGCAATTAAAGGAAATGGAGAAAATTCAAAAAAGGCTTCCGGTCAGTTACTAATAATGTTATAACTAATAATGTAATTTAATGTAGAAAGATTTTACAAAATAATTTTGTTCACAGTATTCATATAATCTAAGAAATATTATATTTAAGCAATTTACAAATATATTTATCACTTATTAATCTATGATTAAGATTGATAATAAACATTACTAAGGATTCTGTATGGTTTGGTACGGGAGGACGACCATGGGTGGGGGGGATGACACATGAGTTACCACACTGGGTGACACCAACCCCAGTGAAGCCACTGTTAAGACCCCAGACACTACTCACCAAACTAGGATGTAGAACGTAACTTTATAAATTATATTGCCAGTTGACCGAGATATCCCACGAGACTATAATCCTAATCCTTCAAACTCAGACAGAAATCCAATCCCACAAGGTGTTTCATTGTGAAAAAGTGTCTGTAGCTGTGCCCTCTATGTGCTTTATTATATATATGAATATATGTGCATACAGTCACACATATGCACATACATATACATAAGCATACACCTATACATACACACATATATACACTCCTATAAACATATATGCCTCAGTTATATAATTTTAATTCTATTTGTTATGTTGGCTGCTTATCAGTGCCTACCAAGAATATAACTGATTTCCTTTCAATTAACATCATACAATTTTTCCTGAGTCAAAATATTAAACTGTGTTAAAGCACATAGCAAATTCATTCCATCATTGTGTAAGAAAGCCTGGATATTATTCACTAAGATCAGTTGCTTGATAAAATGTTATCATCTGGAATCTTGGACAGTTTCCAAGATATTATTTTTTTAAAGCTCCTTGATCTTTGCCGGATTTCACCTTTGATTATTATTTATGAGATCTGTCTTTTCTACCACTGTGTTTTACTTCTCTGTTATTTGTTCTTTGCATAAGACTATTTACAAAGAATTTTACACGTTTATTTTTTCTCCTTTAAAATGCAATAAAAATTTCACCTTCTATCACTAGAAACCATAACAAGAAGAGAGAGATTGATTTAAGTTTTAGGTGAAAAGGCGCTATTCAATTATTACAAAATTCCTTCTTAAATCACCTGTTTGGTATGAAGAATTGATGCCTTTGAATTATGGTGTTGGGGAAGAATATTGAATATACCATGGACTGCAAGAAGAGCAAACAAATCAGTCTTGGAAGAAGAACAGCCAGAATGTCCCTTAGAATCAAGAATGGCAAGACTATCTCATGTACTTTGGACATGTTATCAGGAGGGATCAGTCCCTGGAGAAGACCATCATGCTTGGTAAAGTAGACAATCAGTAAAAAAAAGAAAAACCCTCAATGAGATGGATTGACACAGTAGATGCAACAATGGGCTCAGACAGCAACGATTGTGAGGATGGCACAGGACCAGGCAGGGTTTTCTTCTGTCGTCCAGAAGGTCACTACGCGTCCGAACTTACTCAAGGCTCCTAACAACAACAGCAACATTTGGTACGAGCAGGGTAAAGGGGATGCCAAGAAGAGTTTGTAGACATTTGCACACATGATTGCATACTTAAGTCCAAATCAAATTCAAAATCAATAGTCTTTTATTTAAAATTGCGTTTCAAAAACATATGGTACGTTGAGTAGATACTATGAATCCAAAGAGGGCACACATTTGCTCTGAAAAAGAAAAATAGAATTCAGCGCAAATATTAACAACTCCTTAGGACACTAAGGTAATACTGGAATAAAAGAATTTGTTTAAAACCCAACAACTGAATAAATAGCTACGGTACCTCTTTGCCAAAGACGTAGGGCTCATATGGCTTTCTTTTAACAGTGTTTGTTTTTAAACAGCATGAGGTCTGAATAGACCAAATTTTCAAATCCAAAACACATATTTCAGAAACATTGCTTCAGGGTGATCATATTTTGTTACCAGCAGGCAAAAAAAAAAAAGCTTCCATTTCCACGTGCAGCAAAATTGTGCCACGGGGAATGGCAGAATACAATTAAGAAAGCCAGTGTCGGTTGAAACCAAAAGCTGAGATGTCTGAACCCTAGATAACTGGATAGGGATTTACACAGTATGCAGAAAGTTGCAGGATCTGTGCTTAGATGATACACCTTTTCACAATTCGGCATCCTTGTCGCCCTGAGCTTTCACAAATACCCAATGACAGGGTATGCAAGAAGGCATTTTGAAGCGAGGAGACCACATCTTTCTGTCTCTAAAACAATGAGTCCTGCTTGCAGATATTTTGCTTGAGTTTGGTTCAACTAAGTATGAAACAGCCCAAATTAAGGAGATGGTCTGTGAGTTGTGGGCACTTGCTGCCTTCAGCATTTGAAAGCCGTTTGCTACTAAAAGTCGGACTATTTAGAATTCAAGTACTAGGCAACTAAGAAACTCCAAAAGAGGTAATGAACCATAAATTATTGCCATTAGATATTTAATACTCAATCAGTATGTGCTCTCTCAAGCATATCCCACCGCCATTGCATTCATTCTGACAGTGTGGTCCTGGTTCAATTACTTTGCTCATTTACAATAAAAGATTAATGACAAGAGGTATATTTTAGTTCACAGAGATGAATTGCATCCCTTACTTTCCCTACACTAGAAATTTTCAACCCATAATCCTGATAGCTTTTGCGTCAACAAGTACAAGGGAAATAAATAGATTTTCTTCTGCTGGAAACCTCAGAGGGTTTTCAGATAGAAATATCCAGGGAAAACAAGATTGAAAGTTGGCTTTGGGCTGGAAAAGAATTAATTTACCTGCTTCTTTAAATTTACTCTTATGACATTTTGAATTAGCCAGTATAAAGATGTGTGTACTATCCGTATTTTATATCTGCACATTTTCCGTCTGGTATTTGCAAAGGAAATTCCCATCTGAGATCTCATTCTACCAGATACAGCCAGGTATCTCTATGCTTGGTAGATGTTCCAACATGTAAAGAGATGTTGACTGTTAACATTTCACAGATTTTTCTTCAGAGAAAATAGATGCCAATGTACTAGTACATCTATTTTGGATTTTTTTTTTTTTTTAAATAATAAAGTTATTTATCCCCGGGAGATCTAGGTTTAACATTTCAAAGTGCCTCACTAGTAAATAATTCTTGAGTTTCTATAAACTTTGTGAGTGTGGTACCATGTTTTCCAGTGCACTGAATGTAACAAACACCTCTGGCTGGTGCATATCTGAAATAGAAAGGAAATTTAAATTTATTGAGCCTTTTCTGTTTTATATTAAGATTTTTTCCAACCTTATTTTACTCAATCCCTATGACAATTATACAATATATATGTAATTGTCCCATTCCACAGAGAAGAAACCAAGGCTTAAAAAAGTGAAGTGACTCACTCAATGTCACACAATTAACAAGTGGATAAATCTGGAGTCAACCATTGTCTTTCTGTCTCCAAAGTACATTTTATGTTGTCTAAATCAGACTAAAATTAATAAAATTTCTGTGGCCAGAAGTAAACTTCTCTCTAAGCCCTCTTTTCTTTGTCTATTGAATGGTGACCATAACATTTACTTGGCACAAATATTTTAAGGCAAACGATACGATTGAAGACTAGGAGAGCAGAACTACTCTATATCGAGATGGAAATAAAACATGGATGGATAGGGGCTTAACTGTACAAGGCTGATCCTTCATTTCTGATGACATTGGTCCTTTTGGCGTTGCCAGAAGGACTCTGTCTGAGATGCTTTCCCCTGTCCAGACTGACAGCTAAATGACTACATCCTTCTTCTTTACAATACCATCTATTACTCGGCTACTCAATCAGCATTATCCTGGAAAATTTCACCTGGAGAAAGTTAGTCTGTCTTTTCTGCAGATTGTTGCCCTATTGTTACAAGGGCTATGTGTTCCCTTCCACATATATTTAAGGAGAAAGAGAGGGAAGAAGGTAGCAAAATTTCTGTTCTCCATCTCTCATGTGCTTTTCACAAGCACTAGCCCTGACATTCAGTAATTTCAGCCCACAGGAAACTTGAAACTGTTTACTAGACACTCCAATTCTTCAGTGGTTTCTAAGGAGAAGCCTAGTGGATCAGAAAAAAAAGAAAATCCACTCCTTCAGAATACACATATCCATCATGAAAATCAAAGATAAGCAGGGCTGAATCAACCCAGAACAACGTACAACCTGTCACCGAGAATACGTTGCCTTTGTATCATCAACCAGCGCATTTTTGTGATTTATTTCACTGAATTTATTGCATTTCTTGGCAGTAGTGGTGATGTTGTGTCAAAGAGAACAGAGCTCATCACTGTATTCGGATGAAGTATCATATTGTGCAGCAAATTTGAACTGGATTTGTTTTGTGATTGTCTAGTGAGCTCATTGGGAAAGATGCATTTCTTTTTAAGAAGGCAATCCAGAAACAGTGACCACAGAACAGGTGTTTTTATGTTTGTTTTCATAGACGGAAGTTTTAGATGAGGGAGAACTGGTTGCTTCCCAATGTTTTTGCTGCTTGCATTACAAATGATGGTTATACTTCTGTTCCACATAGAAGCCACCACTATTTGGAATTTCCTACATGTTTTGCACCTGTACAAATAATTTATCTTAATGCAGTCCTTGTGTATTGTCTTTCAAAACTTCCTCTTTACCAGCTATTAGCTATGATAACCCACTTGTGTATCCCTGCATACATCTTTTAGCCCTCTTAGGCCTTAATTTTTTTTTTCATTTACAAAATAATGGAACTTGGACAGGACATAAGCCAATAAATACTTATCTATGAGGATGTATTCTCAAGGGTCTGGGGCTTGGTAATTCACATAACATAGACCTTCACTCTATTTACACACTACACAGGGTAAGATAGAGAGGTGAGCAAAGAAGCAAACACAAAAGAGTGTGGTCAGTAAATACCAGGCTAGAGAGATGTACAAGGTACTATGGAAATAAGATGGTTAGCATGGCTAACATTAAGGGTAGGGTAAAGTCAGGAAAAGTGTCAAAAGACTGTAATAATTGACCTGCGTCTTGAAGAATGAGTAGTGGACAGATATTAGTAAATGGAGAGTCTGGAAAAAAATTGTTTATTTAAAAAAACACAAATCATAGACCAACCTGTTGCTGTCAAGATGATTCTGACTCATAGTGACGCTATAAGACAGAGAACTGTCCCATAAGGTTTCCAAGGCTGTAAATCTTTACAGAAGCCAACTGCCAAGTCTTGCTCCCATGGGCCAGCTGATGCGTCCAAACTGCTGAACTTTTGGTTAGCAGCTGAGTGCTTAACCATTACACTGCCAGGGCTCCTTGAAATTATGGACAGCATAATGCTATTAGGGACTGGTAAAGGCATGTGAAACCCTGTTGGCTTAGTGCTTAAGAGCTATGGCTGCTAACCAAAAGGCTGGCAGTTCGAATCTACCAAGTGCTCCTTGGAAACTCTATGGGGCAGTTCTACTCTGTCCTATAGGGTTGCTATGAGTTGGAATCCACTGGGTGGCAATGGGTTTGGTTTGGTTTTTTGGTTATATAGGTATGTAGAAGAAATTGGAGACTCCAGCATATGCCGAATCCTGCATCACCCCACAGAAACTGCTGACATTCTTAAACTGTATCTCAAAAGTAAAAGGAAACCACTGACAAATATTAAGCCTCATTGGATAATATCACAATTTAATTAACACAGTTAGTTTTAAGGATTTCTATGATCTCATGTTTATAAACCACTAAATAAAAATATAAGACAAATGCAAGAAGAAAGTATGGCAAATGACATTTCAAATTTAGGAAAGTACTCCAAATGATTCCAATTTTACCTTGATAAATAGTGATCATAAATCTTTTAAATCTACATTAGTTAACTTTGTATATTTGACTTGTAACAAGTGCTTTATTTGATGCTTGATGAATTATATGTTTGACTTGTGACAAGTCCCTTATATGATTCTTGATGAAAACATTAAAAATAATTTGTATTTGGTCTGAAAATGTCTTCTAAGTCCTTGCGATAATACACAAATAGTACACAAATTATATTTATGTCAATTGTGTCTTCTCATCATAATCACTAGTTACTATATGTGGCTTAATATAAATTAACTAAATTTTGCCAGATTATCTCCTATCTCCAAACCCTTGGGGGATTTTTATCTTCTACTGAACATGACTTTTCTTCTGTCACAAAATTTAGTTGGCCTCAGGCTATGATTGGATTCTTCTCCAGCAGAAAGTTGAAAGGCTTCCTAGACAAGGAGGAAGGATCTCAGGTTCCAGGGGTTGTCTTGGTGCCTTTATTTAGCCGTGCTAATCATTCTCTGGAGCCCTGGTGGCACAGTGCTTAAGAGTTTGGCTGCTAACCGAAAGGTCAGCAGTTTGAATCCACCAGGCGCTCCTTGGAAACCCTATGGGGCAGTTCTACTCTGTCCTACACGGTTGCTATGAGTTGGAATTGACTCAACGACAATGGGTTTGGTGGGTTTTTTTTAATCATTCTCTTGGCATTCCAACATACTTTTGTCTGATGTTGAGCATGTCTGTCCTTTTAATGCACATTCTGGCCTTGTCTTTCTGATCCTCATGGGCCCAAGCATGATTTTTATTTACATTTGTTGTTCTTAGATGCTGTCAAGTTGGGTTTTGACAAATTAACGGCCCCATGTGTCAGAGTAGAATTGCCCCTTAGGGTTTTCTAGATGGTAATCTTTATGGGAGCAGATCACCAGGTCTTTCCCCAGTGGAGGGGCAGGATAGGTTCAAACCGCAAACCTTTTGGCTAGCAGGGGCGTGCTTAAACTTTGCACCACCTAACTGGTACCTCAATAGGGGCTACTGAACACAGACCTGCACACTGTATTTTCCATTTAATTTCCTAGTGAAGTAATATAAAATGAACATTTGCTTTCCAGTCTTAATCCAGGGCACCCATTACAATTTACCCCATTACCAAACCAAAACCAAACCCATTTCCATGGAGTCAATTCCGACTCACAATGACCCTGTAGAACAGAGCAGAATTGCCCCGTAGGGTTTCCAAGGCTGTACATCTTTACAGAAGTAGACTGCCACACCTTTCTCCCGCAGCGTGGCTGGTGGGTTCAAACTGCCAACCTTTCATTTAGCAGTGGAGCAATTTAACCACTGTGCCACCAGGTGGTGAGAGAGAGGGAAAAAGTCAAAGCAACTATTATGGAGTGAATTGTGTCTCCCCCTAACCCCCCAGAAGATATGGTGAATTCCTAACCCTTGTACCTGTGAATGTGACCCCGTCTAGAAATAGTGTTTCTCTTGTTGTGCTAATGAGGTCATACTGTGGTAGAGTGAGTACTAAACCTAATCCCTTGTCGGTGTGTCTTAGAAAAAGAACAGAATAGACACAGAGACTCATGCAGGGGGAACAGACCATGTGAAGATCCATCGACAAGGTAAGGAACACCAAGAACTCTCCAGGGCTGCCAGAAGCTGAAAGCAACAAGAAAGGATCTTCCCCTAGAGCCAATGCCATGATTTAGACATATAGCCAGAGAGAACAGCCCTACAGGTGCCCTGAATTCAGACTAGTAGCCCTTCGGAACTGGGGGCAAATAAATTTATGAAGATCAAGTGAGACTATCTAAATAGAATTCTTAGCATAGAATCTGGCAGATAATGATGAATATTTTAAGGGCTTTACCTAGATGAACTCATTTAACACTCTGAATTTCCTTGAACAAGGAAACTGAGAAAATAATCTACATATTTAACCACTACCAGACTGCCTGTGTTCATTTCTATACTAAGCCTCTCGTTATTTAAACAACACAGGGCAAGTCACTTAACCACTCTGTGCCTTCCTTTCCTCATTTGTAACATGTACATAATAACAGTATCCACTTCTGAAATGAAGTGATGCTTGTATAGGGCTTAGAAGAGTGCCTAGCACATAGTAAGCACTCAATAAATGTTATCTATTATTTCTATTAACTATTTAACCATGTTAAAAGAAATTTCACAAAAAGTCATTGCCTACTCTCTTAAACCACGGTGTTTTTTTAGCGCTTGTATTTATTACCAGGATCATATGTCATAAGAATGGCAACAAAACAGAAAAAAGCATAATGATGCATTGTGTTCCTGTTGTTTGACAGGCATTGGACAACTATTCACTTATTTGATCTTCTACAATAACCTTGGAAGTCAGCATCATCATCCACACTGACAAATGTGTCAACTGAGTCTCAGGAAGGTTAAACATCTTGACTAAAACATATCTAATAACCGTGGTGCCACCAAGGTCTGAACCTATTGTGTCAGAATCCCTATAGCTTTTCCACTACACCTATAAATAAGAGATTTATACATAATGGCAACTTGAGAGACATGTCGTTTCAAATCATCAAATTTAGTCTGTTAGCGTGGAACCACTTTCTAATAGGAAAGAATGTGAGGTGTCGTGATCAGGAAGTGTGCTCATCCATTACAATCTGACTGCCACCTGCTTCCCCTGGTAAAATAGTTGTATTAAAGTAACTCACAATTCTAAGTATCTTTAGCTCCGTCACTGATGGTAGCCAACAAAATAGCAAGTTGTGATGACAGAGAGAAGATTAGAAACAAAACTAAGCAGATAGAAGGTTGAGAAACATATATCCATTTTTCTATTTTGAATAGATTCTATTTGGTTTTTTAATGAAAATGTTTCAACAAATATTTTTAGTGAGAAAGCATGCATTTTCCCCACGCTGAAAATGAATTTGTGTATGTGTTTTCACTCATAATATATTTTTGATAAGCAGAAGGATATTCCCAGCCTTTCTACTAAAGTGGAAAGAAAAGGCAGGGAGGGAGGAAGGAGGAGAGGAGGAAGGAAGGAAGGAAGGAAGGAGGGAGGGAGGAAGGAAGGGGAAGTTAAGAAAAGAAAGAACAAGAAAGAAGAATAATTATCTGGTAAAATCAAAACCAAACCTGTTGCTGTGGAGTAGATTTTGACTCATAGCAGCCCTGTAGGACAGAGTAGAACTGCCCCATAGGGTTTCCAAGGAGCGGCTGCTGGACTCAAATTGCCTACCTTTTGGTTAGTAGCCGAGGTCTTCACCACTGTGCCACCAGGGCTCCATCTGGTAAAAGGTGGTTAACAAAAATGAGAATTTTCTAATTCCTGTACTCTGGGAGGCACAAATTGATATTCTCTTTCTGTAGGTTTTCTTTAAAAAAATTCTTATATTCTATACAAATTTGTTTCTGTAAAAAAAAGTAACGTTTATGATGTAATATAAAAATCAATGGACTTTTCTTTCAGAATCAAGGTGAATATTTAACCATGAATATCTTACACAAGCTACAGCTTTGAAGGATGAAGCAAAGTTTCTGACAAATTACTTCTTGTAGCTATTAAAGAAACCACCACAAGCACTGCTAATCTTTGCATGAATATTCCTGGGCCATAAGGTTACTCGTCTGATTTTTCTTTTTTAACTTTGTATTAAATTTTCAAACATATACAGAAGTAGAAGAAATAGTATAATGAAACCCCATTGCTCATAACCTAGCTTCAATAATTGTCAACATAGTGTTATAATTGTTTCATCTATTCCTCCCCAACCTCATCCCTTGCTGGTTATTATTTATCAGCTTTATGGAGGGATAATTTATGTACCATAAAATTCACTCATTGTAAGTGTATAATTCAATGAATGTTAGTACATTTATAGAGTTGCACAATCATAATAAGAATCCAGTGTTTGAACATTTCTATCACCCCACAAATTCCCCATGCCTCTTTGTGCTCTATATCCATTTCCAGCACAGCATCAGACAAACACTGATTTGCTTTTGGGACATTTCTTACAAATGGAATCGCATAATATGCATGCTTTAATGTCTGTCTTTTTCACTTAGCATGCTTTGGAGGATTACCCATTTTGTAACATGTATCAGTAATTTATTCCTTTTTATTTCCAAATAGTATCCAATTGTATAAATACATTACACTTTGTCTACGCAGTCATCAGTTGAGGGACAAAGGGTTGTGGAAATTAAATGAGATAATACCTGTGAAACACAGTGCAAGACATTTGAAGTGATCAGTAAATGTTAGCTATTGAATATTTTTCCTGAAAATATCTTTAATTGGCTTATAATTATGAACACTATATGAGCTGTTATATGTGATTGGTGTTATGCAAAATATCAGGTTAAGGTTAAGGTAAACATTCCTTACCTTATATCCTAGAAATATATTTAGTCTGTACTATGTACAAGTTTGAAATTTATAAAAATTTAATTTTACTTAATATTTTATTATAAAATCCATAATTGCTCTATTGGAAAATATTTGAAATATATAGAAACTAAAGGAGAAGAAGAAAAATTAGTCACAGTACCACAATTCAATGATCCAATGTCAAGAATTTAAAAATGTTTTTTATTTTTTTTTTTTTTTGATTTATAGCTCTGCTCTTTCTCTTTCTCCTTCTCTCTCTGTCTTTCTCTCTCCCTTGCACCCTCCCTCTTTCCTTCTTTCGCTATATATTTATGTATCACATGTTGTTGTTGTTAGGTGCCATCCAGTTGATTCTGACTCATAGCGACCTATAGGACAGAGCAGATCTGCCCCATAGGGTTTCCAAGGAGCAGCTGGTGGATTTGAACTGCCGACCTTTCAGTTAGCAGCCGAGCTCTTAACCACTACACTACCAGGGCTCCATGCGTTACATATAGTTTATATATTTGTATTTATTAGATTATTTTTACTATAATGAAGTCTATAGTACATACAATATACGTAAGCATTTTTCAAGTTTTTACAAACCTGAGGAAACATTAGTGTTAGGTTTCTGTAATATTCTATTAAGTGGACATACTAAAGCTTATTTACCTCTTACAATATTTTAGCACGGTATTTGGTCCCATTTCTGACACTATTCTAATGTTAAAATAACTGACACCTTAAGAAAAAAAATTGTGTGCTTTTAAAATGAAATATAAATCAGATGTAAAACATGAGTAAATGCTTTTGGAAAAAATACAACTTAAGTACAGTACAAGTAAAAGAATGACTAATACTAGAAGCTTTGCACAGCAGATAAAGATCACGTTTCACATATAATAAGCAGTTAGGCTAAAGTTAAGTTCTTATGAGAATTTTCATACCTAGGTTTATAAAATTGTTAATGCATGCATTTTTTTCTGTATGACACTGGCTATAATATTAAATAATAGTGTTAATTTTATTTACTGTTACATTAAATCAATTTGCATTTGTTCTTCCAGAATATAGTACTAGGTCCTGGGGTTACAGAAGCAAGGTCTATTGGGTTGCATTAAAAGAAGCACAGAATGGTTGCACAACTCGAATAATGTAATTAATGTCACTGAATTGTACATGTACAAATTGTTAAAGTGGTGTATGTTCTCCTCTGTATATTTTCAACAACAATAAAAAATAAAATAATTTTTTTAAAAAAGCATGGGCCAGAAAGATCTGCAAATGACATGTTTTCCTCCAAATCTAAATTATGGGAACTTTTTTTTCAAAAGTGAAAGAGAAAAGCATGCCTATTTCCTGATTATTTTTAAAATAAACTTGATGACACAATGAACTTGATACATAGAAGGCGACCTACGAATATTAGACCCTTCTTCCCCTTGCACCAAGGAACCAGCTTTGTACCTCAAAGGATACTGACATAATCAAGAGATATATTTCAAAACAAATTATTAATCATACAGAGGAAAAATCCAATCTGTTCTATTATGACAGACACATGCCAGGAGATATATGACTAACTTGATAGTTTGTTCAGTTGTCAATACCACTTGACTTATTAAAATTTTACATGTTCCTCTCATGCACCAAAAATTATTGTTCACAGTCTTCTGCCCTCAAAGAATGTTGAACAAACTATTGTATTAGTATATGTTTAAAAATACCTCCTGTATAAATTTTCCAAGCATAATGAGAATGGATAAGAAGGAAATACATTCATATGTTGATTCAGACTTCTTTTGAGACGGATCTGTGTTTTAAAGAGGCAATTTCATTTTTTCCTTGAATGGTGGGGTAGTATTTTTATGTTTCTCCTTAATAGGAGCATAATATCTGAAAGCAGCTGAACAACTTTGTCACCTGTTCTGGATATTTAAATTTATGTTGCTCATTTTTTTCCCATGCATAATATATGTTTATCTACCTCAGATGAAAACAACATCAGAAGACAGGAGAAAACACCACCAAACCAAATTAAACCAGCAGGATTAAGCCAAAATTTAGTTGCAGCCAGCTTGATCAGTGATGTTTTATTCATCAATCACCTGCATTTACATCGAATTGTTTACACACAGGTTTCAGGCATAAACAGCAAAATGCACCGGTTCACTTTCCTTGTGTAATACTGTGGATTAATATGATACCCATTAGTCTGTTAGTTCCCCTTAGGTGTTCAGGTGCTACATAAAATGACTTATTAGTCGTAATAAACTTTTTTTTTAAATGGAATGAAAAGAATTTTTAGGTGTTCTAATATGTAATGAGGCAGGTTATTTAAGTACTTAGGTTACTTTGTGGAAGTAACTTAGGCATGACTGGAGGAAGCATTATCACATTTATGCCACAGAGCAAATTACTGATGAAAGTTATGCATGTATTTTTCAAAGCTTATGTGTTATGTAACAAAGTACTTGCCTCTAACCTTATGCTATGGAAGCAACAAAAATGTACAGAGTGAACGGATACATAGTATGTGAGAGACCTACTTCAGCAAGGTTGATCCAGGAAGACCTACATGAAGAGGTGACATTTAAGAAGAAATTTGCATAATAAGGAGCTCAGATGGTCAAAGTTGGAGGGAAGAGAATTTCAAATACAGCCACTATCAAATGCAAAGATCCAGAGGTGGGGATGAAGTTGGCACGGTCCCAGGACAGGAAGAATGCCAGAATGGGATTTAGCATAGTCCGTTCTGTCTGATTCTAAATCCATGTTCTTAATACTGTAGCAAGCTGCCCTGAAAAGAATGTGGAGACATAGGAATATTCTTCCTTTTCCTGAGCAACTGGTTTTCACCTTTTCTTAAAGTTACTCCATCTCGACTGATGAGACTTTCCTTTTCTTTCTGAAGCCCTCACTTAACAAACAAACCTCTGTTTTCCAATCTAATGTTGCTAAAAATATTTACAAAAGGACAACACCCAATTTATAGGTTTTATGAGGAAGTCTATTTCCAGGAAAAATTATACACACACACACATACACTTACTTTTGGAAGATGATCTTTAGCAACATATGTTCAGAATTTCTCACACATTCTTGAGCACCGTTGAGCAGCTAAGTTCATTGAGAAACTATATTATGCATTATTATGCAGTATACAAGGAGTCCTGGCGGCGCCATGGTTAAGCAATTGGCTGCTAACCAGAAGACTGGCTGTTTGAACTCACCAGCCACTCCATGGGAGAAAGATGTGGCAGTCTGCTTCCGTAAAGATTACAGCTTTGGAAACCCTATGGGGCAGTTCTACTCCATCCTATACGGTAGCTATGTGTTAGAATCAACTCATTGCAACAGATATTTTTGTTTTTATGCAGTAATCATTCGGGTATTAATCTTACCCAAAATTTAGTCATGACTAATAATCTCTATCATTGTTTCTGATTAATTGAGTCTATGCAACCTATCTTCCGTATTATTACTATTTCTAGCACATTTAAGGTTTTCTTATCATAATCCATGTGCTTTTTAAATAAATAAATATAAACTGCAATAAAATATACAAATCATAGCATGAGTCAACTTTGTTGTTAAGAAAAAAAAATAGACAGTGATGTTTTGAAGAACAAATGATTGGCAAGTTGATTGCTATGACTTAAAGAGCTTACACAAAAAATCTAAATGCATTATAAAAAGGGCATTGAGGATTGGCAAAGTACAATGTTCAAAAGAGTGATTTTTACAAAAGACATTTGATTTTCCTTTTGCCTCGTCTTTCTTGTCTATCTAGATAAATTTATGCTATCTTTACAGGGTATACAATGTCTCATTAAAGACTATTTTAAACTATGTCTGCTTGTTTGTTTAAAGAAAATAAAATAATCTAGAGTTGCACTACATTTTGAATCTACAATAACAGAAATGTAGATAATTTCCAGTACAAAAAGCAGCCAAAAATAGAACAAATACTTTTATGTTCCAAGTACACTAAACCAACAAGAAAGAAAGGACTCTTGGATCAAATGATCCACACATTATTTATGAACAAATAAAATCTAATTTTGCTCATCAGATAGCATTTATGTTCTACCATATATAATACGTCTCTTTCCCTTAATGTCAAAGGTGCAATAATATTCAAATAATTTTGAAATGGAAAACGAGGATCCTTGTGGCATTTGTATGCCCTTTCCCATCCAAACCTCATTTTTCTAATTCAGGAAACAGACAATTAAATAGATCATCTCAAAATATCCTTTCAACTTTTACATCCCCAGATTCTATATCAAGCCAGACCTCAAAGAAACTGTCCCAGAGAATGACGACATGGTTTTGCCTTAGAACTTACAATAGTTGCTTATTCTTTGTCTTTTTATTTTTTTTTTTATTTTATTGTACTTCAGGTGAAGGCTTACAGAACAAATAGTTCCTCATCAAACAGTAGTACACATGCTGTT
>NW_004443950.1:6612719-6619245 GCF_000243295.1 Trichechus manatus latirostris
CGTTCTCTGTCAGTTTTCTCACTCCATTTGGTGCTTGGCTGAGTTCTTTATCTCTTCATTTGATGTTTTAGGGTTTCAGGATTGTTGTATTCTCTGTTCGGCTTAGTTTTTCGGATCTTTGCTCTGGAGGGACGGCGTGGTGCTTCTGCCTAGAGTGCCATTTTGCCAGAACCTCAATAGTTGCTTATTCTTATAATATGATCTTCAGAAGCATAACATGGTACAGAACGCGTTGGACTAGGACTTGGGAAGAAAGGGCCTCTGGTCCCTGCTTTGCCACTGACAAACCTCATGATATCAGCTAGTTGTCTTAACACCGCAAATCCCCGCTTATAAGCTGAGATGACTTCAAATTGCCGTTCCTGTTATAAATTATAAATTTCATTGAGAGAGAAATAAGTTGCTCGTAAAATGAATCTTAGCAGTAATTATAGCCAATGCACAATGAAAATGTTCTCAGTAAACAAAAGACTCAGAGAATTCTTCAAATCTTGATTTGTTTTTTCCCTTTTGAAACGCGGACTGAGTTATGATGGCCACTTGGCATACCTGAAGCCCTTCAAATTGTCAATTCCTTGCTCTTTCCAAAGCTCTGGAGGTCTGTTTTCTTTGAAATGTTTGTTTCTCTCAATTTGTAGCTCTTGGTAGGGTCCCACACTCATAGAATAAAATGAAAAATACAAAGAAAAGTGAATAATCTTCCCCAAAATTTATTACAAATAGCAATTTAGAAGACTCATTATCACAGTATGAAACATTAAAAATAAGATCATAATCAAAGAGTGTGATGAAAATGTAGAAAATGAGTGGGTACCTATCTATCTACCTATCTCAACTACATCTGAATGCACAATGTTGTGTTGTTATGCATGAATCAATAGATACATTTCTGCACTCATTTAACAGTGTTATTGGAATTAGACTGTAATTATAAATACTAACTAGAATTAAATCAACAGAAGTGAAATGTGCCCACCATCTTCTACCAGGCTACTGTAAATGACAAAGCTCAGATTAGTTGTAATTCATCAATTTTTGTTTTATACTTTTATCAGGGTTTTATAAGACAAAAGCATCGGGAAAAAGTCCCCAGGCTTCAAGAGACTGTAAAATCTCATTGAAGCAGGTTTCATGCAAGTCAAATGAAAAGGAAAAAAAAAAGCCTCTTGGTACTCATGTACTGCTGAGCTGGTCAAATGGAGCCAATTCTAATTTTTTAGGGTTGTTGAACTCACCAGTGAGGACATGAGCAGACAGATGAAGTACAGAGGATACTCCATGTGCCAGCTTCAGCAGAATCCAAGTGATTTCTCAGCCTACACTCCCAAACCCCTCCATCCTGGATCTGGGTGCTCTTTAGCACTCTTTAGTTAGTACCTGTGGAGCCTCACTTGGGCAGCCCTGCTTCCTTGATAATATAATGTGGGACCTCAACCTTCTCCAACTCTGAGTTCCAGAGTCTTGAACCACAGCAAGTTTGACTTTTGATTGCAGTTTGTCCAAGGAATATGGGGAAGCTTTGGAGTCCAGTAACTCTGTGGAAGACTTCAATGCATCTAAGGGTGGAAGTGGCCACACAGAGAGACCAGAAGGATCAGAGTGCAGCAGGGAGAAGAGACTGAGAAGAGATATCTATGAATACTGATGATTGGGGAGCTGTAGTGTTGCTGAGGAAGATCATCAATCTATGCCAGGGTTTCTCAACCTTGGCACTATTGATATTTTGGGCCAGATGATTCCTTCTTGTGGGGTGCATTGGAAGATATTTAGCAGCACCTCTATTATCTACCCACTAGATGCCAGTAGCATCTTCTCCCCAAGTTGTACCAACCAAATATGCCTCCAGACAGTGCCAAACTCCCATGGTGTAGGGTGGGAGTGATGGGAGGGCAAACTTACCAGAGGTTTACAACCAAAGGTCTATGAATTAGCCACCTCCACTACCTGAGTAGAGAGAGAGCAGTGGTGGTTCAGTTGTAGAATTCTCACTTTCCATGCGGGAGACCTAGGGTTTGATTCTTAGCCAATACGCTTCAAGCTTAGCCACCACCCATCTGACAGTGGAGGCTAGGGTATTGCTATGATGCTGAACAAGTTTCAGCGGAGCTCCCAGAGTAAGATAAACTAGAAAGAAAAGCTGGGTGATCTATTTCTGAAAAATCAGCCAATGCAAGCCCTATGGATCACAATAGTCCGATCATGTTGTGGATGGTGTCGCCATGACTTGGGGCAACTAACAACAACAACTGCTTGGATAAGCTAACAACAACAACTACTTTACCTTTAGTAATCGTGCCCCTCTTCCAGAAGACTATCCCTCACTCTATCAGATTTAGATGCCCCTCCTTTCATGCTTCTTTAAAACCTTATTATTTTTTTCATTCAACAAAAATTTATTGGACATCTACTATGTACTAAAGAGTCCCTACGTGGAGCAAGAGCTTAAGCACTGGATTACTAACCAAAAGGTTGGCAGTTCAAACCCATCCAGAGGCACCTCAGAAGTAAGGCCTGGCAATCTTTTTCTGAAAGGTCACAGCCTCAAAAAACCTGTGAAGTTCTACTCTGCACACTTGGTGTTGCCATGAGTCGGAATCAACTTGACAGCAACTAGCACCGACAGCAATACTATGAACTATATCCTAAAGACATAGTAGCAAATCAAATTGATAAGGTTCCTGTCCTCATAGTGCTTTCACACTTGAGTAGGAAATAGATAATAAAGCATATACCCATAAATTAATGAGGTACTTGTGCCTTCCATGAAGGAAGTTAAACAGAGTGATGTGATGAGACTACTACTGAGAATTAAGAAAATAATTTGTCTTAAGCGGTAAAGAAAGCAGACTTTTGAGCAGACACATATGAAAAGGAGGAGCCAGAACACCAGGGAGAGGAAGCAGCAAGGGCAAGAGACCAAAATTGGGAACAAGCTGAATTTATAAGTTCATTTAACAGGCCAGTGGCAATGGTGTCTTGAGCAAGAGGGGAGACAGGTCTTAGATGAGCTAGAAGAGGTGAGCAAGGGGAAACTCGTACAAAGCCTAGTAAACCATGGTAAGAGCTGGATTTTGTTCTAGTGCTCTCTCACAGCACTTAATGCACTGTGATACACTGTAAATAAGGAAGACGGAAGAAGAATTGATGCATTTGAATTATGGTGTTGGTGAAGAATACTGAATATACCATGGACCTCTAGAAAAATGAACAAATCCATCTTGGAGGAAGTACAGCCAGAATGTTCCTTCGAAGCAAGGATGGTGAGCCTTCATCTCACATACTTTGGACATGTAATCAGGAAGGACCAGTCTCTGAAGAAGGACAGCGTGCTTGGAAAAGTAGAGGAACAGTGAAAAAGAGGAAGACCCAGAAAGAGACGGATTGACACAGAGGCTGCAGCAGTGGGCTCAAACATAGCAATGGTTGTGAAGATTAAATATAGTGTGGTAATACTACTGTCTTAGTTATCTAGTGCTGCTATAACAGAAATACCACAGGTGGATGGTTTTAACAAACAGAAACTTATTTTCTCAAGGTTTAAGAGGCTAGAAATCCGAATTCATAGTGCTGCCTCTATGGGAATGCTTTCCCTCTCTGTGGGCTCTGGAGGAAGGTCCTTGTCTCTTTAGCTTCTGCTTCCTGGTTCCTTGGCGATCTCCATGTGTCTTGGCATCTATCTTACCCCATCTCTGCTTCCTTAATCTGCTCCTTTTATATTTTGTAAGAGATTGACTCAAGATACACCCTATACTAATCCTGTCTCACTAACATAACAAAGACAACTCATTCCCAAAAGGGATTATAACCACAGGCATAGAGGTTAGTATTTACAACACATATTTTGGGGAGACACAATTCAATTCCTAATGACTACCAACCAAACCAAAAAACTCATTGCCGTGGAGTCGATTCCAACTCATTGCTACCCTGTAAGACAGATAAAAACTTCCCCAGAGAGTTTCCAGGGAGCAGCTGGTGGATTCTAACTGCCTATCTTTTGGTTAGCAGGCAAGCTCTTAACCACCTGCAGGGATCCAATAACTATCAATAAATTTTATTTAATGAAATTATTGTTAGGGACATTACATGCAACATCTCTCTTAATCCTCAAACCAACAGGTTTTATCCCTACTATATAGATAGGGAAGTGGCACTTGAATTCAGTATTGAAGGTATGGTAGAAGAGTGTTTGTGAAAAGAACATGGTGGAGAGGTCAAGGACACTCCTGAGAGTACAAACAGCATTTGCAAAACATGCTATCAAAAATCGCAGAATGATGAGTGACTTTAAGCAATTAGATATGGCTGGAGTAAAGGGTTGAATGGAGCCCTGATGGCGTAGTGGTTAAGAACTTGGCTGCTAACCAAAAGGTTGGCAGTTGGAATCCACCAGTCGCTCCTTGGAAACCTAGGGTCAGTTCTGTTCTGTTTTATAGGGTCGCTATGATTCGGAATTAACTCAATGGCAAAGGGTTTGGTTTGGTTTTGGTTATAGGCTGGAAGGAGCAGAAGAGGAAAACTCTGGGGAAATAGAGTCTTAACTTATTTTGGTTATGTGACCTTGGTGAAAGTAACTTTACTTCTTTACGTCTCATTTCCCTCGTCTGTAGAAAGGAACAATAACACGTTTCTCATAGTATTATTGTGAGGACAATGCAAGATAATGTCTTATCAAAGATCCCTACACAAAGTAACTTTTAAAAATATCAAGTCTATAGCACACTTATTGTCTTGTTGTTGTTAGTTGCCATCAAGTAGTCTCCAACTCCTGGAGGCCCCATGGCAACAGAACAACACGTTGCCTGGTCCTGCTCCATCGTCATGATTGTTGGTATGTCTGAGTCCATTATTGAGGCCATTATGTTAGCTCATCTCATTGAGGGTTTCCCTTGCCTTTGCTGGCCCTCTGCTTTACCAAATACGATGCCCTTCTCCAGTGGTCAGCCCCTCTTAATGACGAATCCAAAGTGATCTAGTCGAAGTCTCAGACTATATTCTCTGATCCATAGGGTTTTCATTGGCTAATTTTTGGAAGTAGACTACCAGGCCTTACTTCTTAGTCTATCTTTGTCCGGAAGCTCTGCTGAAACTTGTCCACCGTGGGTGACCCTACTGGTATGTGAAATACTAGTGGCATATCTTACAGCAGCATAGTAATACATCAGTCACAACACTATGACAAACTGACAGACTAGTGTAGGTATTACCTTCTAAAAAGTTTTAATATGCTCTTACAAAATTTCGTGACTGCAGAGGTTCAAATATACCCCCAAATACAAAGCAAGTCATGATGTTTGCTTTGCCAATATCCAAAAGTATGCTTATTAGTGTGCCAAAGCCTCTCTAAACTTATCTCTAGTGATACACGAAAGGACTGTGTTCTCAGATCTACCCCACTCTACATTTTGATGAAAGACTTGAATGGGGACACAGATCAGATTTTTCAAATTACCAAAGCTGGAATGTAGAGTTAATATACCAGGTGACTAAAATCAGGATCCAACTAAGATCTTGACAACTGAAGTAATTAAATTTAGCACTGATAAATACAGAATCATGAACTCATATTCAGAAAAAAAAAAAAATCTGTTGAGATGAACCAGATGTGGATGAATAGCCATTCACATAAAATAGCAAAGATCATGTTTGGGTGATTAGAAGCTCAATATGAGGTAAGAATGAGATACAGCTGCCAAAAATGCAGATGCGATGGTATTTTGGTAGCATTCAGAGAGGTATGTGTCCAGTGTAAGGAAGTGATTATCTCATTTCTATAAAACCAAAGAAACTTATCACAGTTACTGAAAAATGGTTAGTATTTATAGATTTTTTGGATAATTGCATCTTTGAAACTAATGACTGAATTGGTCAATATATCAATACTGTAAATCTATCTCTAGTTAGTGTCCATTTAGAATGGAAGGTGTGTAAGATTCTCTGAAAGATGTGAAAAGCAATGTCCTGAAAGGAAATGGAGCCCAGGATATTGACCTTTGTCTTGTCTTTTGATTCCTGTAATTCTGTTCAAGTTAAGGAGGCCAGTAGACCAGTTGGGAGATATTTTCAAGGAAGTTGACCCTGAATAGCTTGCTTTTGACACATGGCCAATGGAAAGTCAAACTGCAATTCATCCGGGAATCTAGTTGAAATGTGTAATGATGGGCATGACATGTACTCAGCAAGAGTGGCATTAACCCATATAAGGGAACTGGAACACTTACAAAGAGGAAGCTCCAAAAAAGTGTGCCGAGAAAAGTACAGCCTTCATTTGAAATATACCCTTAGTGAATTTGAAGAGGCTGGAACATGTTTTAAGGAAATCTGGGCTTGCTTTCAAAAACAGGATCCATTTACCATGGACAGATCCAAACTCCCCGAGGGACTGAGTTGCTGGACGGAGGGCTCTGGGGACCATGGTCTCGGGGAACATCTAGCTCAGTTGGCATGACACTACTTATAAAGATAATGCTCTACATTCTACCTTGGTGAGTAGTGTCTGGGGTCTTAAAAGCCTGTGAGCGGCCAT
>NW_004443950.1:6620095-6629513 GCF_000243295.1 Trichechus manatus latirostris
AAAAAAAAAAACAGGATCCATTTATAGTCTGAGGGGAAAGCCACAGGAGGCTAAGGGACTCTGGCTGAGATTCACTTTGAATTCCTTGATTTTCCAAATCTGAAGCTCAAAGCCAAATTCAGGCCCTGCCAACTACTTGCACCATGACAAGAGTTAAAAGGTTTTTATAAGTCCTTGAAAAATTATACTGCTGGTGGTAACTACAGCTTGACGATTTTAATTCTGCAACATCAATAATAGTGTCTGGGTTGGATAATCCTCACGGTACTACTCACATTCACTCCCTTGCATAAACTCTGCACATATATTTTTGTCTTGGAAGGGTATTATTTGCACAGAAATCACTTTAAAGTGCTTTATATAAGAAGGTGATTCTTTTGAAGCCATGACAATCATGACTTATTTTGTATTTTGGGAGTGGATTCGAATTTCTGCAGCCATAAAGTTTTGTGAGACCATACTAAATCTTTTAACAAGTGAATTTGAAGAGACTGGAGCTTGTTTTAAGGAAGTCTGGGCTTGTCCATTGACAGATAATTAGACAGGAAGAGGGTGAGGACAGATTAAGGACAGGTACACCATTGACAGTATCATGTCTGGGTTGTAGGTAGGTAGGTAGGTAGATAGAAATAGATTCTAGATCAATATCAATAGATTCATTCAATCTTTTACACCTCATAGTGATTTTCATCTACCAGGCTCTTGTTTCTGTAGACTTACCTCTTATATCACTCATCTCCATGTTTTTTTCAGCGAAAATGTCTCTTGCTCACTATCCCAACTAAGTTGGTCTTACAGAAATATTACTATGTCTGCTCTTTCTCATAAGTCAATGTTCTTTGCCATGCTGTTTCACTTTTTTTCCTAGCACTCCCTGAATAGACTAGATAGTCTAAGTTATGCTGCATAATGAACAGCCTCCAAATCTCAGTTCACAGTACAATAAAACGTATTTCTCACTCACTCTAAATGTTCCATGCATGCCAGCATGAGGCTCTGCTCAACATTGTCACCCGGGGACCCTGGCTGACAGATGCTATGCCATCTTATAGTTGCACCATCTGTAACACTAGCCCCTTCTCAGTAAGTATGGCAAAGGACAAGAAGGAGTAGAGACTTGTGCAAAAGTTGATCAAAACTTCTCTCTAGAAGAAATATAAATCAGTTATGCTCGTGTTTCACGGTTTGGAATTAATCATATGGATTTGAGCAACTACAAGGGGGTTGGAAAGTATAAGAGTACTATTGGTGTTGCCTGCCATGACACTTATTTCACATCTCTAACTAACCTAGAGCCCTTGAAGTCGTGATGTTGGAACTAAAGCACTAAGATTCCACTTGTAATATGTAGTCCTGGCAACATCCCAAACCTGATATTCCCATGCATCCCATGGTAAATCGTAGCACCTGCTCATAAGATGGATGTGTGTAGTAGATACATCTGCAATGGAAGACAGTGACAAGATGCAAAATACAGATAGAATTCGAACTCTTGAATACAGAATCATCAGCACAACACACAATACCTTAGCTATAATCAGCAGTGCTACCCAAAACAGACTTGCACTATTGGTACAATGGCCCTCAGAGATTATTTTAAATCAGTGAATGAATGAATTAATCATTAATCTCATTCATTCACCTGACCATCAAATACATCAGTGAAGAAATCAACGTTTAATGAGTGCCTCCTATACGCTGGGGACTATGTTTTATACTTAAGAATCTAAGATAAGTATGGCCTAAGTTCTATCCTAAAGGAGCTTTCACTTTCCAGGGGAAAGGAGGCAAACAAGAGTATATTAAATTTTGGTGCAATAAAAAATAAGATAATTGTTTTAAGTGCAAATACACACACACACACACACACACACACACACACACACACACACACAGAGTATTCCAAAACTATACCAGGCACTTGAGTTACAGTAGTCAGTGTACACAAACACACCTTAGCAGATACTGTGGTTTGGCAGATACTTCCTTCAAGACCTAGACACTCATTCCTCCTGCTGCTGGGAGTATTAGTGGTTTCTATAGCTCTCACCTGAGGCACACTCCAGGAATTACTCTTAGCTGAAGAAATCCCCCTAACTCAAGGTTATACCCCTTCCCTGGAACCACCTCGCATCTGATACTGATCAGTGTGGGGGTATAAATTCCCAGCTCCCTTGCCTTAAAGCTGGACAACTCTGAAGAGCTACCCCAGCACCAGAGTCCCCTATGGAATCAGCTGTCTCCTATTTTTTTGTTTTGTTTATAATATATTAGAGCTCAACCCCTTATACTCCATCCTACCCCTATTACTTCTCCCATACAAGTTGATCTCAAGGACACTACTTCCCATAAACTGCTTGAAGCCAAATTTCCTTCTTGGAGTCCCCTCGCTAGAGAAGCCCGCCTATGAGAGATGGTGTCTAGGAAGCTGACTCTGAAATGAGATTTTTGAGCTAAATCACTACTGGACCAGGTGGTAATGAAACTTGGATACCTCCGTCATTGTGTAGTGAAGCTACTGTTAAAACTTTCACATGTGGTGTATTGAGGTGTGATACCAGGAGAAAGGAATGTACTATCAGGAGCAATATCCAAGGCAATTGAAAAAAATGGGGAAAGTCATAATGATGAGGACTAAGGATTATATGGTTGTTGCTATGAAAAATCGATGCACTGAAGTAAGGCTGAGGGTGAGTAATCAACAATTAAATGCTAATTGTAAAACCAAGTGGGCCTTTGTGGCAGCACATAAAGAGACCTTTATCTCCTAAAGTCTGAAATCATAAAAAGTTGAGGTTCAGGCTCAAAGCTTAATTATAAGAGTCTCTTACCTACAGCAAAGGCTGAATTCTCTGTTTCAGCAAGTAGGCCATGCCAAGGTCTGGCCATAATTAGGAAGGCACACAACTAGAGGCATGAAATGAAGATATCTGCACCCATGCATATAGAAATCATGAATTCATAGATCTCTCTAGGAACTGCCCTCAGAAGAAGACAGCGGCCTTACCCAAAGATATAATCTCCCCCCGGCACAGGTCACATATAGGGACTGGTCAAGGAAGAGGTACAAATGTCTCAAACAAAACAATTATGAAGAGCCACCCCAGCTTCAGTGATTCTCTTCGACTGTTGTGACTATATTCATAGTCAAATATCTTCTTTGTATAATCTTACCTCTTTCATTGGCCCATAAGTTTTCATACAAAGCATTTTCCCCAATAAACTTCTATGTATAAATCTCCATCTCAGAGTCCATTTGGGGAAAAATCTGACCTAAGACATTTACATATGTGATAAGAGTTATGAAGAAGATGAGAAGGTATCTATGAAAGCATTGGATAAAAATTAAGCTCTAATCCAAAACCAGACCTGTTGCTGTCAAGCCAATTCCAACTCATAGTGACCCTATAGGACAGAGTAGAACTAGCCCATAGGGTTTTCAATGCTGTAATCTTTAGGGAAGCAGACAGCCACATCTTTGTCCTGCAGAGTGGCTGATGAATTCAAAGCACTGACTTTTTGTTTAGCAGCTAAGAGCTTAACCACTGCACCACTGGGGTTCCTGTAGGCATTAATAGGAGGCTAAAAAGGAGCCATGGTGGCACATTGGGTAAGTTTTTGGCTGCTAACCGAAAGGTTGGGAATTCAGTCTCACCCAGTGTCTCCACAGGAGAAAGACTTGGCAATTTTTTTTTTCCCACAAAGATTACGGCCTGGGAATTATCTTTCGTGAAGGGAAGGACAGCACACACTACAGGGGAAGTCAGCACAACTGGGCTACACCAAAGCTAAGAAGTTTCCTGAATACAATCAAACACTTTGAGGGACAGAGTAGCAGGGGTTGGGGTCTGGGGACCATGCTTTCAGGGGACATCTAGGTCAATTGGCATAGAAATCTCATTAAGAAAATATTCTGCATCCTACTTTGCTGAGCGGTGTCTGGGGTCTTAAAAGCTTGCAAGCAGCCATCTAAGATGCATCAATTGGTCCCAACCACCTGGAGTAAAGAAGAATGAACAACACCAAAGACACAAGGAAAGTGTTAGCCCAAGAGACAGAAAGGGCCAGATAAACCAGAGACTTCATCAGCCTGAAACCAGAAGAACTAGATGGTGCCCGGCTACCAACAATGACCTCCCTGACAGGGAACACAACAGAGAGTCTTGGATGGAGCAGTAGAAAGGTAGGGTGCAGAATTCAAATTCTAGTAAGAAGACCAGACTTAATAGCCTGACTGAGACTGGAGGAACCCCGGAAAGCATGGCCCCTGGATTCTCTATCAGCCCAGAACTAAAACAATTCACAAGGCCAACTCTTCAGACAGGGATTCAACTGGACTATGGGACAAAAAGTGATACTCGTGAGGAGTGTGCCTCTTAGTTCAAGTAGATACAAGAGACTAAATGGGCAGCTGCTGTCCAGAGGCGAGATGGGAAGGCAGAGAGAGTTAGGAGCTGGTTGAATGGACATGGGGAATCAGGGGTGGAAAGGAGGAATGTGCTATCACAGTATAGGGAGAGCAATTAGAGTCACATAACAATGTCTGTATAAATTTTTGCATGCAAAAAAATTAAAGAAAAAAAAAGATTATGGTCTGGGAAATGCTATGGGGAATTTCTACTCTGCCATAGAGGGTCGCTATGAGTCGCAAGTGACTCAATGACACCTAACAACAATAGAAAGGAATCCATGTGAAATCGATGAATAGACTATAATTTGGAGAATGTAAAAGTGGTACTTGTTGAAGAGGGTGCAGGGAAAGGAAAGGGGCAGGAAGAGAGAACCCCATCTAGAAGGAACAGCATCTGTGAAAGCACAGTTGCAGGTGAAGCATGGCATGTCTAAGGGACTTAAAGAAGGCCAGAGTAGCTGAACCACAGAGAGTAAGCTGAGACAGGAGAGGTAGAGTCTTGTATGGATCAGGTTAAGGATTATGATCTTTATTCTAAGATCATTGAGGCAGCTATTGATTTTTTTTTTTTTTAATACTGCTATGTGAATTGAGGCAAGGGATGAGATATAATCAGATTTGCATCATGAACTGATTTTAATGTTTCAATGTAGAAACCAGAGAAGATGCAAACCGAAGATGGGGAGACTGGATTCACAACTACAGAGGTGCAGGTGGGAGTTCCATGGAAATATCAGGTAAGGCTTCTTAGAAGAAGACAAAACCAAACTGAATGGAAAAATATTTCAAATTGGAGATATCAAGCAGTGGAGAAAGTGAGGGGTTTTCTAACAGAAAGAAAATCGGCAAAAGCCTCTGAAAGAAGGCAAGCCTTGTCACAAACACTATAACTTCATAGTGATATGTTGTTGTTAGTCACTGCCAGGTGGGCTCTGACTCCTGGTGATCGGATGTATAACAGAACAAAACATTGCCCAGTCCTGCACCATCTTCATTACCACTGGTATGTTTGAGTCCATTGTTGTGGTTATTATGTCAATCCATCTCATTGAGGGTTTCCCTCATTTTCACTAGCTCTCTACCAAACACGATGTCCTTTTCTAGCAATTGATCTTTCCTGACGAAATGTCTGAAGTGAGTCAAAGTCTAACCATCCTTGTTTCTAAGGAACATTCCGGTTGTATTTCTTCTAGAACTAATAATTATGTACAGCTGGAGAAAAAAAGGGGCGGGGGGACTAAATGGTGAGTCAAGATGAGCTGAAAGGCCAAGAGGCTATGTCTTAAATGAATGTCTACGGTACAACACTAAAGCTAAAGTGGAGCTGTAGCATAGTCCTGAAAAGCAGAATGACATGATCATACATCCACTTCAGAAAGATCTTGTTGGAGACAACACAGGGCACAAAGTGGAAGAGTTGAAGAGCCATGTCAAGGTTCTGAAATGAAGTGGGAGGGGTCCATTACCTGATTAGACTTTTGAATCAGGACATTTACTCTTTCAGTAGCGTATAAGGATTTATCGTAGAATAAGATATGGAAACTGGTCACCAGACTCAGGGAAATATGACAAGGGTATTTTTACATATCAGCAAAAGATGAAGACTTGAATGCATATGATGGTAGAAGATCCATGAAATCCTTGCCCCTCCTGTGGATGGAATTTTCCAAATCTATAACAAATGTATCATTGAGGTACAGTGAAAAGGCATCCTGGTTTGCCCAGGACTCTTCCATTTTAAGCCCTGAAAGTACCACATACCGAGAAACCCTTCAGTCTCAGGCAAATGGTCACTTTATGAGGTGAGTTTCATTAAGCATACATTTCTGTCTTAGTTTTGTAGGGCTTCTGAAATAAAATACCACAAAATGGGTGGCTTTAAGAAACATAAATTTATTGTCTAACAGCTCTGGAGGCTAGAAGTCCAAATCAGGATGTCAATTATGCTGATTCCTTCTTGAGAGAGCTGAGAGAGACATTGTTTCATGTCTCTCTCTTGGCTTCTGGTGGCTCCCAGCAACCTGGTGTTCCTTGGCTTGCTTCTGCCTCCGTAGTCACATAGCCATCCTTCTTTTGTCTAACTTTTCCTGTCTATTCTCCTCTTTAAGACACCATTGGTATGAGATTAGAACCCACCCTACTCCAGTATGACCTTATGTTAACTGATTATTTCATCAAAGACCCTATTCCAAACAAGGTCACATTCACAGGTACCAGGGTTAGGACTTCAACACATCATTTTGAGGGGACACAATTCAATCTGTAACAGTTTCTTAGGTCAGGTTTCCCAGCAAACAGACTCTCAGAAGGAGATGTGCATGCAGGAAATTTCTTGGCAAGTTGCCTTTGGGAAAAATACCAGTGAAGGAGTAAAGGCAACAGAATTAGCCAAAAAAAAAAAAACAAACCCACTGCCGTCAAGTCAATTCTGACTCATAGCAACCCTGTAGGACAGGGTAGGAACTGCCCCATAGGGTTTCCAAGGCTGTAAATCTTTATGGAAGCAGACTGCCAAATCTATCTCCTGTGGAGCAGCTGGTGGGCTTGAACAGCTGACCTTTTGGTTTGCAGCTGAGCACTTTAACCACTGTGCCACCAGGGCTCCCTGAATTAGGCAAAGGCAGAAGTGAAGCTCTAATGCAATAACAAGGGTGGCCTCAGCCAATTCTAGAAGGAGGTCTGGATCTGGGAGAGTCCTTCAGAGTTGCCCACCTCTGCTCAGCATGGTAGTTGGGCATTTGTACTCTCACCTAGACCACACTTTGGGTTCAAGCAGTCCCTCCTGAGGGAGCACACATTCAGGCATGGTCAAGGTTAATGCCTGGCGAGGGATTCAGCTGTGAGTCATTAGCAGCCGACAGTCTAACTCTTAGCAGCTGTTGGAATGAGTGCCTTGGCCCTAAAGAGGGGAACTGGGCCATGCACTGCAGCATCTACTAGAGAAAGCAATAATCCCTGGGAAGCTCCCTTCAGCTCTGCATGGCTTTTTGTTGCAATTTGGCTCTCCATGAGAGCTGACAGAGCTTTCAGTGAGTCAGCTTCCTCTCCTGCACTCCTTCCAGTTTATTTCAGAGGCCCTTGCTCAGCTGTGGATGCACACTTTAATAAACACATTTCCAGCTCCTAGGAAGAGAAGCCCATATAAGGTATTGGATGAATGTGTTGCTCACTTCTTTACTTAGACCTGGAAAATGAAGCCACCTCTTTCTTCCCCTGCCCTTTCCCTCTGCCTCTCTCACTAGGGAAACTTTTGCCAACATCAAAGAGCAATCTAACTGTGGAGGCTGCCTTAGCCATAGGATTTCTCACTGCTGTGATACATGTGACCTTTTCCTTTTGCTGTCACTTAATTCTGCACCCCTGGACTTTCCTCTGAGGTGCTGAGAGAATTAATTCTCTGCATTGCAAAGGGAATGCCTTTTCTTCTCAAAATATCACCTGAAGAGACAAAATGAGCCCTCTCAAGCTCCTTCAAGTTGCTCAACAGGCTACCAAAAAGGGGGAGAAGGCACAAGATACGCCCTCCCAGGTTGCTGGCACCCCTATGCACAAATGATGAGAAATGCAAATAATTATTGCTAATATAAGGCATCTGAGAAATGAGTTAAAGTATTATGAATATAGGTTCCTAATGATTTGATCTGCAAAGCAATTTTATTGCATATTGATTGAAAGCTTGAACTCTGGAGTCAGACAGTTACAGCCTCCAATTTTATCTACTCCAACACTTACCTGAGTAGTTTTAAGCAAGTTAAACACACTGAGCCTCAAATACATTATTTATAAAAGGAGGGGTTATAGTAAGTGGAAATGCTGTTGGTGTTCTGCCCAGACCTCTCTTCTATGACAGTGAATCTTTCCCCCTGCTGCTAAAGGTGTTAATTGTTCCTGGCACGTACCTGTACTTTTCTCCAAAGACTTTCTCTTGGCTGATGGAGCCCACCTGAAGTGCCATGGAGGTTACTCCCCACAGCTCAAGCCAGTGATTGGTTCTGAGATGGACATGTGTCCCAGTTCTGACTGAAGAGTTATGGAAAGGGTTCTGCTGAGAAATCTTACCTCATTTACCTATAGGAAGAGGCCATCTTTTCCATCCTCTATACATTGTTGTGTTTCCATATACTTCATGAAACAACTGCAGGAATCAACAAACCATACTGAATATGAAAATAAACACTGAAGTTGTCACAGGAGACCAAAAAAAAAAAAAAAACAACAGAAAACTGAGGTTCTTGCTCAACACAGACGAGTCTCTGAGTCAAACAACTCTGAAGACTTCTCTATCATTGGGCTTCCTGTTAGGTTAGTTAACACGTGTCATCCTTATTTAGTAAGTTGAGTCAATGTTTCTGGTAGTTGTAACAAAATGCAGGCTAATGGACGCACAGACAGGGAAAGAGAGAGAGAGAGAGAAAGCAAAAACGTGCCCTGGCACCCACCTGCTTCTCTGAGGCAGCCATATATACTTCCCCAATATACTACCTAGCTTTCTCTTTTACTTGAACTAGATTGAACTGGCTTTCACTAAAGGGGGCCCGATTAATTTATCTTTTAAAGTTCTTGGAACAGTTACAGTACAATAAACACTCAATGACTATTAGCTATTTATACCATTCTTAATTATCAAGAGCACCATTGTGCTTTTTCATCTTATCACTCCTTATGAAACCAAAGTGGAGGTTCTTAAAGCTGGCTGTGTTTAGCATATTTAGCCACCAGCTACATTCGAGGAACTCTGATAGACATGGGTCCCAAAGATATATAAAGCACAGTCTTTGCCTTCCAGTAGCTTATTTATTTATTTATTTATTTATATTTTATTGTACTTCAGGTGAAGGCTTACAGAACAAACAGTTTCTCATGAAACAGTAGTAGACATGTTGTTTTATGACATTGGTTAACAAGCCACAACATATTAAACCTCTAAATTCTCAACCTTTTTTTTTTTTTTTTGGTGAAAATACACATAGCCAAAGATACACCATTTCAAAAATTTCTACATACACA
>NW_004443950.1:6632028-6662326 GCF_000243295.1 Trichechus manatus latirostris
AAAAAAAAAAAAAAAAACTGGCCATTGGAAACCATATGGAGTACAGTTCTAACCTGACACATAGGGTCACCATGAGTTGGAATTGAATTGAGGGCAACTGACTGTTTTTCAGTGAGAAAGGATTATTTTTATTAGTTAGCTATTTCTGCAGCAATACTGCATAACATACAATCACAAAATCTCAATGGCATACAACAATACCCTTTTGTTACTTCATGTGTGTGCTTAGGCTGGGCCAAATCTTCGGATCTTAGCTGACTCACCTATGTATCTGTAGATTGGCAAAGGAATGGTCTAATTCCAGCTGGACCTGGCTGGGTAGCTCTGCTTCAAGCTGCAGGGACAGCTGAGCTTGGCCAGTCACTGTGGATTGTGCTTAAACCTGATCCATGTATTTATATTGGGACCCATGCCGAAGGGCAGGGACTATACAGGAGAAGCACTTCTCATGACAGTGGCAGAAGGGCAAGAGAGTGAGCAGAATCCCACAGTGCCTCTTGCGGCCTTAGTCCAGAATAGGCACAGAGTCACATGCTCCCACATTTCATGATTCATAGTAAGTCACATGGGCAAGCCAGTGTCATTGGGGTCGGGAAGCAAAGTCAGCCCACTTTTGAAGAATGAGACTGGTAAGTCCATAGCAAAGAGAGAGAATATATGATTCTAATACAGGGAGGAAACAAAGAATTGAGAACAAATGATTATTCCCAATGACACGAGTATTCCCAACTGAAGTAGCATTAAGACCCAAAGCCCAGAATTAAAAATACAATGATAGTAACTATGTTATTTTAGGGAAGCTCCCATAGTGCATTTAGGTTGGATAGGGAGAGACGATACAAGATGAGAATAGAATCTGAGCTCCTTTCCCCCAAAACAAACCGTTTAATTTCCTCTTGAATTTATGCTCCCTTAATGATCATTTTTTAATTTGTTATATGTTATTTCTTACCCATAATAATAATTTAAAAAAGGTCTTATTTATCCATTTAGCAAGCAAGAAACAGAATGTATTGAAAGTTTTCAGTTGATGGTGAGTCCCTGCCACATCCTAGTTAACATTGTAATTATTGTTAATAAAATACCGCATATTAATTTGTCCCTTGTGAGATGCCATGGGGGAAGACATGGGCATAAATTGGAAATGGAATGAAGCAGAGTATTTATACTTTAGACACCTACAATTTCGAGTATAGCAAACACTGCATGCTGTTTTGTGAAATGAAAAATTCTGACATCTTTACCTTTCATCAGTTGGTTAAAAATGACACATGATGAATGTTGAAATATTTAAAACCAGTATAAATATTCCGTTTCATTCCATTTCCAATTTCCACCAATATCTCTCCCTTTGTATCTCTCAAAATGAAAATTCAAATGTACCAACCCATGGAGAAAATTTTATTAACAGTAATGTTATCATGAAGGAGGAGATAGTAACTGTTTGGGTCTGTGGTTTGTGAAGTAAACATTATCCTGCTAGTGTTGCCTCGTCATTCTTTTCACATCCAAAAAGTTTCCTTCAAACAGAATTAGTGTTCAAAGTAGAATCATACATTGTTGTTGCAAAGACTTTATTCATAATAATAACTTAAAACTTTTATATTTGGAAACCTTGAAATAGGTTATATTTGGAAACTGCTGACACATTTTTTAGTTATATGATTCATATAAGAAGTCTTTGAGAAAGGTAGCTGGCCCCGGGGCGGGGGGGTGGTTCACTGCAGTGATTAAGAGACAGGCCCTTCTGCTCACCAGGGGGGTAACTTTGGACAAGTCAATTCACTTTAATCTTTAAACTTTAGTTCTTTAGTCTATGAAATGGGGAAAATAAGAATCCCTGCCTGAGTTAGTTTTCTATTGATGCTAGGGCAAATTACCGTAATTTTCGTGCTTGAGCATCCCAAATCTCTCATCTAACAGTTCTTAGGTCAGAAGTCTGGGTTAGCTCAGCTGGTTTCCCTGCTCTAGGATTCAAAAGACAAAATTAAAGTGTGTGGGAATGAATCTATTTACAAGCTCTTTTAGGTTGTTGGACAAATTCAGTTCCTAGAGTGACAGGACTGAGATCCTTGTGTCCTTACTGAAGGCAGGCAGGGGGTTACACTCAGCTTCTAGAGGCCACTGGCTTTGCTTGGCTCCTGGATCCTGTTATCTTCAAAGCCAGCAACAACAGGTGGGGTCCTTCTCATTCGCATTTGTCTTATCTCCCTTTACGCCTTATCTCTTCTGTCTTCTTTCTTTGCATTTAAGGGCCCATGTGATTACACTGAGCCCACCCTGATAATTCAGGATAATATTACTCATTGAAAGCAGCTACTTAAACCCTGATGGTGCAGTGGTTAAGAGCTCCGCTGCTAACCAAAAGGCCGGCAGTTCGAATCCACCAGCAGCTCCTTGGAAACCCTATGGGGCAGTTCTATTCTGTCCTATAGGGTCACTATGAGTTGGAATCAACTCATGCAATGGGTTTAGTTTTTTGGTTTACTTGGGGGTAAGGGAGTATATTTAGATTCAGCCTACCACACTGCCTTACAGAGTACTTTGGGATTTATTGAATGAGATAACAGATCAGCAGTTCGAATCCATCAGCTGTTCCTTGGAAACCCTATGAAGCAGTTCTACTCTGTCCTATAGGGTCACTGTGAGTTGGAATTGACTTGACCGTGACAGATGTGGATGAGACCATATTTCTAAAGCACTTTGTACAGTGGTTGACACATAATAAAATCTCTCTAAAAGATAGCTGATATCATTGTTGATTAATCACTAGAACCTCTGATGTCTGATATTTGGATATATTGCTTCATTCAGCTATCTTACACAGTCTGGAAAAGGAAGATCAAGTTTTGGGGGCACCTGTACTTTAAAATCATTGAGATGATTACAGTTTTCAATGTATATCAAAATTTTGTGTAGAATTATTATTTTAGAATCCTAAGTTCAGATATGTCATTGAAAAAAGTGCTTCAATAAATAAGAAAATATGGAACAACCAGAACGGAAACAATAAGAATGTTCATGCTTTGTGAAGAATGTAACCAATGTCACTGAACAATCTGCATAGAAACTGTTGAATGGGAGCCTAAACCGCTGTGTAAATCTTCACATAAATACAATAAAATTTTATCAATAAATAAATAAATAAGGGAGGCTGCAGACTTATTTGCATGTGGCCCTGGGAGATTTACATGATTCATCTTAACCCTCAGGTTTCCAGCTATGAAATGGACATAAAAAGGGGTGAAAATTTTTTTAAAAAAGTATTATGATGTCTTCTAAATAACAAGTACTCAGTAAATATAAGTTTCCTAGGCCCCTCCCTCTATTTCAAACACAGGTTTTGGAATCAAGTAAAAATAAGTGTTATTTTTGATTCCTTCACAGGCCTTCAGTTTTCTACTCTGTAAAATAGTGATCATTAGTCTTACCTCTTAGGGGTATTGATAAACTAGAAAGTCCCATGATGGGTGCTTACTGACCTTCCCCTTCAAAAGAGTTAAAAAATGTTAAAGCATTTCAAAACCTTTTGGTCAACACATTACTAGATCTCAGCCTATCCCTTAAGTAATACTGGTTTTCCAATTACGGTAATAAAAATGATTATAAAATACAATTCTGTTTGGAAAATGTGTGGCTACTTAAATGTATTCCCAGTGTCTAGTCATTACCACCAGGGATTTACCTTCAGTGCCTTTGTGAAAGTGCAGTCACCGTTAAGTCTTCTCTCTTTTCTTTGACAACATCTGAAAAAGCAGTGGTTTGCCCTTACTGTTTATTAATATGTGTTATCTATATTTTAAAATGAAGGTTCTATATCTGTGTACTCTGTGATCACTAACAATGTGGTGGGCAAGGTCAGGGAAGATTAGCTGGGATTTAATGTAATTTGATGTTTGACAATGATAATGAAACGTGTACTATATTGGTACTTTGCTTATTAAACAGGGATCATTTTTAATCTGGAAAGGTTTGTTCAAAAAATAATTACAATCCTAAACCCTAAAACCAGCACATTAAAAGAGAACAAGGAAAAAAAAAAACAGCTGGTTAGGTTTTTCAATATTTTAAGACTTTGGATACACTCACACACACTCTATTATAATAATTTATATATTGTCAAAGTTCCAAAAATATTTAAATAGACCTGACCACCAGTGTGTTACATATATACATATACATATATATACATACACATACCAGACCAGACCTGTTGCTGTCAAGTTGGTTCCAACTCGTAGCGACCCTATAGAACAGAGTAGAACTGCCCTGTAGAGTTTCCAAGGAGTGCCTGGTGGATTTGAACTGTTGACCTTTTTGGTTAGCAGCAGTAGCACTTAACCACTATGCCACCAGGGTTTCCATACACACATACACAAATATACATTTATATACTATTAAGTTTAAATATTTACCCACATGTAATTTATATATAATTACTAAATAATATATTATGTGTGCATATATATATATATACCTAAAACCAAAACTCATTGCCATCGAGCTGAGTCAGACTCATAGCAACCCTGTAGGACAGAATAGAACTACCCTATAGGGTTTCCAAGGAGCAGCTGGTAGATTCGAGCTGCCAACCTTTTGGTTAGCAGTCGTAGCTCTTAACCACTACACGACCAGGGTTTCCAAAAGTAGATACAGATATAAACATATACATATACATACGTACATATATATACACACATAGATACATAGAGAGTCCAGGTGGTACAACAGTTAAGTGCTCGGCTGCTAACTGAAAGGCTGGTGGTTTGAACCCCCCTAGAGGCACTTTGAAACTTGCTCTTGAAAGTCGAGTAGCTAAAGCAAATGGAAGAAACGGTGAAGTAAAAGAACTGAACAGAAGATTTCAAAGGGCAGCTCGAAAAGACAAAGACATGTGTTCTAATGACATGTGCAAAGACCTGGAGTTAGAAAACTAAAAGGGAAGAACACGCTCGGCATTCCTCAAGCTGAAAGAATTGAAGAAAAAATTCAAGCCTCAAGTTGTAATACTGAAGGATTCTACAAGGAAAGTATTAAACTACACAGGAAGCATCAAAAGATGAAAGGAATACACAGTCACTATATGAAAAAGAATTGGTCGACGTTCAACCATTTCAGGAGGTAGCATATGATCAGGAACTGCTGGTACTGAAGGAGGAGGTACAAGCTGTACTGAAGGCATTGGCGAAGAACAAGGCTCCAGGAACTGACGGAATACCAGTTGAGATGTTTCAACAAATGGATGCAGCGCTGGAAGTACTCACTCGTCTGTGCCAAAAAATTTGAAAGATAGCTACCTGGCCAATCAACTGGAGGAGATCCATGCTTATGCTGATTCCAAAGAAAGGTGATCCAACCAAATTCAGAAATTATCAAACAATATCATTAATATCACACGCAAGTAAAATTTTGCTGAAGATCTTTCAAAAGTGGCTGCAGCAGTACATCAACAGGAAACTGCCAGAAATTCAAGCTGGATTCAGAAGAAGACATGGAATGAAGGATATCATTGCTGATGTCAGATGGATCCTGGCTGAAAGCAGAGAATATCAGAAAGATATTTACTTGTGTTTTTTTTGACTATGCAAAGGCATTCGACTGAGTGGATCATAACAAATTATAGATAACATTGCAAAGAATGGGAATTCCGGAACACTTAATTGTACTTGTGAGGAACCTGTACATATATCAAGAGGCAATTGTTCAAACAGAACAAGGGGATACTGTGTGGTTTAAAGTCAGGAAAGGTGTGCGTCAGAGTTGTATCTTTTCACCATACTTTTTCAATCTGTATGCTGATCTAATAATCCCAGAAGCTGGACTATATGAAGAAGAACGGGGTATCAGGATTGGAGGAAGACTCATTAACAGCCTCTGTTATGCAGATGACACAACCTTGCTTGCTGAAAGTGAAGAGGACTTGAAGCACTTACTGACAAAGATTAAAGACCACAGCCTTCAGTATGTATTACACCTCAACATAAAGAAAACAAAAATCTTCACAACTGGACCAATAAGCAACATCATGATAAACAGAGAAAAGATTGAAGTTGTCAAGGAGTTCATTTTACTTGGATCCACAATCAATGCCCATGGAAGCAGCAGTCAAGAAATCTAACAACACATTGCATTGGGCCAATCTGCTGCAAAAGACCTCTTCAAAGTGTGAAAAAGCAAAGAAGTCACCTTGAAGACTAAGGTGTGCTTGACCCAAGCCATGGTTTTTTCAATTGCCTCATATACATGCAACAGCTGGATAATGAATAAGGAAGACTGAAGAAAAATCAACGCCTTTAATTATGGTGTTGGCGAAGAATATTGAATATATCACGGACTGCCAAAAGAATGAACAACTCTGTCTTGGAAGAAGTACAGCCAGAATGTTCCTTAGGAGCAAGGATGGTGAGACTATGTCTCATATACTTTGGACACATTATCAGGAGGGACCAGTGAAAAAGAGGAAGACCCTCAGCGAGATGGATTGACACAGTTGCTGCAACAAGGGGCCCAACATAGCGATGATTGTGAGGATGGTGCAGGACCAAACAGTGTTCTGTTCTGTTGTGCATAGGGTCGCTATGAGTTGAACTGACTCGATGGCACTTAAAAACAACAACAAAGTGACTCCGAAGGACAAAGACCTGGTTATGTGCTTCCATAAAGATCACAGCCAAGAAAACCCTGTGGAGTAGTTCTACTCTGTCGCATGTGATTGCTATGAGTAAAAAATTGACTTGACAGCACCTAACAACAACAACAATATGTGAAATACCATGTAATATGTGTGTGGATAAAAATATGTATAAGTAAGAGACTGTATGTGTGTGTGCCATATATATATATATTTAAAAAATAATTCTATTATTTTAATACAGCTGGAAAATATTGAGCTTTTATAAATGCTCAGTGAACTGTGCTCAGATAGACAATAAGCTGTCCTTTAGGGAGGGAAGATGAAAGAAAATATGGAAACACATATAAGCTTCTAACATCTGCTAGACAGTACAATAGGAGCTTCAGATAAATTACACATATCTTCTTTCTTAATAATCTCACCCAAACTTTAAGTACCATCCTCATTTTTCCGATTATACCAGTAATTTCCATTCTGAGCTTAGCAGGTCAACAGATATGAACATTTCTATGGTTCTTGCACACACTGATGTTATTTCAGTAACTCGCATAAAGCAAACCTCAGAAAATTCTTTGAAATGTGAATTAGGTTAGCCAGTGTTCTTCACTTTAAAGTTTCATTTCTTGTAAAAACTCTGTTGCATAATATTGATTTACTTCTAGATAGCAAGGGGTCTTTTCCTAGGCATTCGATAAACAAAAACAGTCAGTTACTAGTCATTCTCCTTTTACTAGTAGATGTTGTCAAGATAATTGGGTTTTACTGTATTTGGAGATACCTCTGGCTAATGGTTAGGACAGTATACTTTACAGAGATTGGCAGGCAATAACTGGCTTCTGTCTGGGCCTTCAAACCAAGGGTATCCCCGTTTAATCTAACAACCTGCTGTGTAGAAACTGTTCCCTGAGAATTCTCACTGAAATGTGACATCCAAGTAATGCCTTTCTGAAGCGCAGCACTGTTGTGCTTTCCAAAAATACTACTGCCTGAAACTCCTTCTCACAAGGAACATGAATGTCCATAAATCAGTATATCATAGGAAAAAAATCTATAATGAGAAATTTATTCATGCCTTCAGAAAGCATGTGTTCCTAGGCCAGTGCTGAACCAGGGATACAGAAATAAAGAAATAAATGTGTTATCTTCCCTCAAGGAACCTGCAGTCTTAAGAAGAAAAAAAAAAAAAAAGAAGAAGCATTGAAACAAGTCATTATCTTACAGTACTTACCAACATTTATTGCAGTGATCTATGGAATTGGGTAATTATATAAAAAGAGCAATCAGTTATTAAGCACACCATATGTGCCACTGCTTGCTCTATTTAACAGTTCGCAAACATAATCTCATGGTATTGGCACAACAGCTAAATGTAGTAGGTGAATTATGATCATTCACATTTTCCTGAGGGTTAGCTGGGGTTAGGAGTCCCTGGGTGATGCAAATGGTTAATATTCCTGGCTGCTAACTGAAAGGTTAGAGGTTCAGAGGTGCCTGGAAAGAAAGGTCTGGAGATCTGCTTCCGAAAAATTAACAGTTGAAAACCCTATGAGGCACAGTTCTACTCTGACATACATGGAGTTGCCATGAGTCGGAATCAACTTGACAGCAGCTGGGTATTTTTTAGGACAGTTTTGCTTCCCTTTTCATTTAATGCCGTATAATCCACAAAATTCTTATAAGTGGAAACTTTGAATTACCTTTCAATACATTGATGTTCTAATATCTCTGGAATAAAAAACACTATGAGTTGATTTTAAAGTAAAACCAAAAAAAAAAAAAAAAGGACTCTATTTAAGCAGTGTTTGGATAGTACCCTCATATAGTTACTTAGTATCTGACTACTCTCACTTTCAAACTTACTTCTCTCTCCCTTTTCCCACCCTGTCAATTCTGGCTCAAGCTTAAGGATTGCCGAAACTACTTCTACTGTTTTAGAACATTTTTCCTCTTTTCCAAACGCATGTTGTGATACTAAAACTTTGAGTCCCATGTTGCCCGTAAGAAAAAGAGTGAGGTAGCCTGTTCAACCATTAAAAAATAATAATAATATATATATTAGTGTCTTATTGTTACCGAGGGAATTTTAAAAAGCAGAGAAACTAAAAACAGGCACCAAAATGAAAATTCTTCTCTCTGCGTTCAATTTGGAGACATTGAACATGAGCACAGCATGGGAATTGTAAAAACAATCATATAAATTGTTTCTGAGACTTGAAAGATTAAATTTTTAATTGACCATCAATTGGACATTTTTAGATTATGATCTATGAACTCTCTATTGTACTCTTCCCAGATTGGAAGTTTGCTATCTCTTTGTTTGCGTTTTCATTTTAATTTTGGGGTAGTGTAACTAAAAGGAAAGGCATTGGACAGGAAAATCAATAAAACTCAGTGAATAGTTTTGAACTGTCCAAACTATTCCTGGGATTTTAGACAAGCTATAACAAAAGAGAACCGAGCAGTATAATTTTATATAATTTTTAAGTGGGAAGTAGTCTTATCTACATTTCTTTAATTTAATATTAAAACTGAGATTTAATTTGTTTCTCTACTCATTACACCCACATGCAGTGAAGCTCTCCCAAATAGAGCTATCCAGATGTGCTTAGGAACTTCAACCTCTCCAAACCAAAATCGTAGATTATTCTGCACTTGTAGAATTTCCCATATGAGCACACTGACAGGTGCAAACTTATGTCCAAGAAAGAAATGCCCAAGAATTTGGCATACATCCAGCCTACCCTCACTTGACTTGCAGGACCTTCCTGACAAGTCTTTTCTCTCATCCCTTCTTCCTATCTCAAGCCAGAAGCTTAGAAGATCTGTTCAATTATCTTGAGTCAACAACACAGATTCACATCTGTTAAAAATTTCACTCGTTTCCTTCTGCAGGACCTCCCCTTTACTCCTTTAACTCAAGGGCAGCTACTCTTCCTATTCCCAGGAGGGGCCACTTGAGCAAGCCTGCTAGTAGCTTTCAACAGGAGATATGCAAGCCTGAATGAAATCTTAGTTACCTTGTAAAGGTTTGATGGAGGGAAATAGGCATTCATGAAAGATGGCTAGCAGTAGGTGAGGCGAGTGGTAAGTGGAGGAAATTCCATGATGGCCAGACATCCAGAGATTTTAGCAGTTATTTTGTCTGTTTAATCAAGCACTGCTGAGTAATACACATGTAAGAAAATCATCTAGCTCTTTAAGGTCTGAAATAGTGTGACAGCAGCTACACCACCCATTGTTTATGCCTTGTTATGAACTTAGTTTCAATGATATGCTGACTCATATTTGGTCTGAATAGCTCTATCCTTTCCATCTAGAAAGGTCATTAAATCTACCTTTGTAGAATATTTCAAAATGGCAAGACTGACTTAATGAACAGCAGTTCCCAGAAAAATCTATGCAGTTTTATAGCTCCCTACCATGTTATTGTACGCTGTGCTCTTCAGAAGTGATAGCTAAAGTCTCTAAAACACACAAGGTATCGCTGGTGACAATGATCTCATTTTCTGTTATGGAAAATTAATACAAGTCAGAGATTCTAAGACTTAGCTCTTTCTTTTCATCATAATTTCTTGGAATCTCATAAACTAAAACAGCTTGTAAACATTGGTGGGGGGTGGGTGGGTTTCTAGCCCCACTAATTCTGCTTTGAAATCATCAGCGATATGGAGCCTACCTTGTATGGGGTGGTCCTAAGATGTCCTAAAGACCACTTTATCCTCTTGTCCTCTCTCTACATGCATTAGTCATAGATGATGGGACCAAGGCAATCATATGTAGGCAAGGCTAAGATAAAAAATGCACTTTTCTTGATAATTTGAATTAAAAGAAAAATTCTCCTGAATCAATCAGCTGTTAGTAGTCATTTGATGGAGGAAAGTCAGGAATGGAGCAGCCATGTCAGTCTTGTTTAGGCACCAGAAGGCAGAGAAGAAAGCAGAGTCATAGAAAACCTAAAGAAGTTATCTTAACCATCTAGTGCTGTTATAACAGAAATACCACAAGTGGATGGCTTTAACAAAGAGAAATTTATTCTCTCATAGTCTAGTAGGCTAGGTCCAAATTCAGGGCGTCAGCTCCGGGGGAAGCCTTTCTCTCTCTGTCAGATCTGGAGGAAGGTCCTTGTCATCAGTCTTCCCTTGGTCTGGGAGCATCTCAGCACAGGAACCTCAGGTCCAAAGGATGTGCTCTGCTCCCGGCACAGCTTTCTTGATGGTATGAAGTTCCCAACTCTCTGCTTGCTTCCCTGTCCTTTTATCTCTTGAGAGATAAAAGGTGGTGCAGGCCACACCCCAGGGAAACTCCCTTTACATTGGACCAGGGATGTGACCTGGGTAAGGGTGGTGTTACTATCCCACCCTAATCCTCTTTAACATAAAATTACAATCACAAGATGGAGGACAACCACACAATTCTGGGAATCATGGCCCAGCCAAATTGATACACAAATTTTGGGGGGGACATAATTCAATCCATTATAGAAGGATAGATTAGAGGCTATGGGAGGTTAGGGGAGAGAGAGAGAGATAGAGAGACAGAGAGAGAGAGAGAGATAGAGAGACAGAGAGAGAGAGACACAGTGGGGGAGGGGTGGGAGAGGAGGCCAACTGATGGTTTTTCAGTTTCTCTAAATTCAGCTGCTTATAGAGATCACCTATTACTTCCAATTAACCCTTTTGTCTTTAAACAAATTGGAAAGGGTTTTTTTTTTTTTTTTTATTGTTGTTTTGTTTTGTTTTTGTCTTTTCTTGTTGTTGTTCCAGGCTTCCAGTAACCATTTACAAAGACAGATATACAACTTAGAAACAATTAAGCAAACTACACTGTTAAGGTATAATAATGAACAGAAGTTTGTGAAACATTTCATGATTCTAGGAAATGACTTCATGTTTCTGTGCAGAGAATGCTAGAACAGCAATCTCTCAGGCAACATCAGGAGGCAAAGGTACATAACATTTAGATTCAGGATAAAACCTAGACTTCTGAGATGGCATCTATGAGGCAACAAAAATCAGTAATCTGTGCACATGAACACCAGTGGGAGATGTATGTGCATTTAATCTCACTGACCAGCTTTGGACTTGAAAACTAAATCGTCTTGGTCAAGTCATTTAACCTCTTCGACCTTCAGTGGGTTAAACAGAGATAATAATAATAGCTACTCCACAGGATAGTTGTAACAATTAACTATAAAACAAAGCACTCTAAATGAAATGCTGAATATTGAAAAGAGCTATAACAAGGTTAACATTGTTCTGTTTTAGTTTTTGTTACTCGTCATTTGGAAAGCTTTTAGAGAAGGTCTATAGATGCAGACATTAAGGTGCCATTTGTTAAACTTTTACAAAAGTATATATAAACGGATAAGATTTTCTTTTGAGATACTTGAAGTCAGGTGAACCTGGAAAAAAACACCCAAATGTAAAATTGCATTTGTTCACCTTTGAACTGTTTGTTAGCTCCATGCTGACTTTTCTGAATATCAAGGTATTAATCTATAAAAAGAAAATAATGATACAGTCCTCAGAGTGGGGTCTTTGGGATGAGTAGATAAAATGCACACTAAATGATTTACAAACATGTATAATGATTTTTCATAACTTTTGTCTTCCTAAGGTAATGAAAATGGTTTGAAAAGAAACACCATTGTGAAAAACTCGAATCTTTATTTCAAATTGGCTTAAAAATAGAACTCAACAATTGCTTTATTATTGTTTGATTTACGATAGATAATCTGCATTAGCAGAAGTTAGAACACAAATTCCTTATGCGTATTAAATTACCATTTCCAACGTAGACTAAGGAAACCTATTGAATTTAAGATTTAAGGCAAGGAATCAAAATGAACTGGCTCACTTGAAAGAATATCAATATTTTGAGGATATGATATAATAGGTAGGTAGTCTCCTAAATGTTGTTAAACAGCCAACCAAATGCAATTGAGTGTGAAATAGTTAATTAAATTAAGCATAGGCATTTAACTCATCTACCATGAGTCACATTCATAGTCAAAAAGAACATTTGCAAGATCTATCCTGAAATACAATGCTGTCAGTGATAGAACAATATCCATAATACAAGGAAGACCAGTTAATATGATTATTATTCAAATTTACATGCCAATCACTAAGGCCAAAGATGAAGATTTTTACCAACTTCTGCGGTCTGAAATTGATCAAACATGCAATCAAGATGCATTAATAATCACTGGTGATTAGAATGTGAAAGTTGGAAACAAAGAAGGATCCGTAGTTGGAAAATATGGCCTTGGTGATAGAAACGATGCCAGAGATTGCGTAATAGAATTTTGCAAGACCAACGACCTTTTCATTGCATATACCTTTTTTCAACAACATAAATGATGACTATACACATGAACCTCGCCAGGTTGAATACACAGGAATTAAATCGACTACATCTGTGGAAAGAGGCAATGGCAAAACTCAATATCATCTGTCAGAACAAAGTCAGCAAAACAGACCATCAATTGCTCATATGCAAGTTCAAGCTGAAAAAAATTGGTGCAAGTCCAGGAGAGCAAAAGTGTGACCTTGAGTACATCCCACCTGAAGTTAGAGACAATCTCAAGAATAGATTTGATGCATTGATCATTAATGATCGAAGATCAGACGAGTTATGGGATGACACCAAGGACATCATACATGAAGAAAGCAAAAGATCATTAAAAAGACAGAAAAGAAAAAAAGAAGACCAAACGGATGTCAGAAGAGACTCTGGATTTTGCTCTTGAATGTAGAGCAGCTAAAGCAAAAGAAATGATGTTGTAAAAGAGCTGAACAGAAAATTTCAAAAGGCAGCTTCAGAAAACAAAGTCAAGTATTTAAATGAATTGTGCCAAGAATTGGAATTACAAAACTAAAAGGGAATAACATGCTGGGGATTTCTCAAGCTGAAAGAACTTAAGAAAACATTCAAGCCTCGAGCTGCAATATTGAGGATTCTATGGGCAAAAAATTGAATGATGCAGGAAGCATCAAAAGAAGATAGAAGGTCGATGTTCTACCATTTCAGGAGGTAACATATGATCAAGAACCGATGGTACTAAAGGAAGAAGTACAAGCTGTACGGAAGGCATTGGTGAAAAACAAGGCTCCAGGAATTGACAGAATACTAATTGAGATGTTTCAATAAATAAATGCAATGCTGGAAGCACCCACACGTCTATGCCACGAAATTTGGAAGACAGCTATCTGGCCAGCTGATTGGAAGAGATAACATATACATGCCTGTTCCAAAGAAAGATAACAACGGAAAGTGGAAATTATAAGAACAATATCATTAATATCACATGCGAGTAAAATTATGTGGAAGATAATTCAAAAGTGGTTGCAGCAGTACATAGACAGGAAACTGCCAGAAATTCAAGCCAGATTCAGAAGAGGGCATGGAATGAAGGATATCACTGCTGATGTCAGATGGATCTTGGCTGAAAGCAGAAAATACCAGAAAGATGTTTGCCTGTGTTTTATTTACTGTGCAAAGGCATTAGACTGTGTAGATCATAACAAATTATGGATAACATTGTGAAGAATGGGAATTCCAGAACACTTAATTGTGTTCTTGAGGAACCTGGACATAGACCAAGAGGCCATTGTTCAAACAGAACAAGGGGATACTGCATGGTTTAAATTCAGGAAAGGTGTGCCTCAGAATTGTATCCTTTCACCATACTTATTCAACCTGTGTACTGAACAAATAATCCAAGAAACTGGACTATATCAAGAAGTACGCAGCATCAGGATTGGAGGAAGACTCATTAGCAACCTGTGATATGCAGATGATACAACCTTGCTTGCTTAAAGCAAAGAATATTTGAAGCACTTACTGATGAAGGTCAAAGACAACAGCCTTCAGTGTGGATTTCACCTCAACATAAAGAAAACAAAAATTCTTACAACAGGACCAAGAAACAACATCATGATGAATGAAGAAAATACTGAAGTTGTCAAGGATTTCATTTTATTTGGATCCACAACTGATGTTCATGAAAGCAGAAGTCAAGAAATCAAACGATGTACTACGATGGGCAAATTTGCTGCAAAAGACGTCTTTAAAGTGTTAAAAAGCAAAGATGTCACCTTAAGGATTAAGGTGTGCCTGACCCAAGCCATGGTATTTTCAATTGCCTCATATGCTTGTGAAAGCTGGACAATGAATAAGGAAGCCCAAAGAAGAACTGATGCATTTGAATTAACGGTATTGGTAAAGAATACTGCATATACCATGGACTGCCAGAAGAATAAACAAATCTGTCTTGGAAGAAGTATAACCAGAACGCTCTTTAGAAGGGAGCACAGCAAGAGTTTGTCTCATATACTTTGGACATCTTATCAGGAGGTACCAGTCTCTGGAGAAGGACATCATGCTTGGTAAAGTAGAGGGTCAGTGAAGAAGAGGACGACACTCAACAAGTTGGACTGACACAGTGGCTGCAACAATACGCTCAAACACAGCAATTGTGAGGATTGCACAGGACTGGGCAGTGTTTCATTCTGTTGTACACAGGGCCACTTTGAGTCAGAAGAGACTTGATGGCATTTAACAAGAACACCATGAGTCCCAAGAATGGGATGCAATTGAAATCAAGGTTTCAATTCTGTTACAGCTCAATGCCGTGAGCTTTCTCCTAATCTCTGCCAAGCAAAATAAAATGAATAGAGGTTACATATTCAAGGCCTTTATCTTCTCTTCCTTAAAACTCATCAATATGTAGACCCCTGGGGAGTTAGCTTTCTCAAATTGTACATCAGGCCTTCACTCTTGAGAATCACAGTTGAGGGAGTTATAGAAAAGATCCCTGCCACTTCTTCCCCACCCCTCCAAAAAAGAAGAAAGTAACCCAAAACAATGCTTAAGATATAAATGGAGAGAATAAAAAAAAAAAAAGGCAAGAGGAAAAAGCAGGACAGAAAGCATACATGGCAGGGTGCTGGAATAGTGTAATTTGAGAATAAAATCTCTTAGCTGATTTCATTGTGCAGATAAAATTCTATAGTTTGGACTAAAACGTCTTAGACTAAAACTGACTCTGGGAGAGCGATCTTCACAAAGATTGTATATAGAATTCTACATTGCATTACTTCGCAGTCTCTTCTCATGGATTGCAGTCACATGCCAACCATTCACTATAACTAATCATTCAGGTCCATGCCTTGGATACTGAATCAACTCTTCTAACACCTTCTACCCCATCCTGTTTTTCATATCTATTGCCATTACTAATCCAGTTTACTTTTCCTGTGCTGATAACCTGGAGAGGGTGGCCTCCTGAGATAGTAGTTTATTCACATATCCATAGCCAGCATTTATTAAAGGACTTGGGATTTTATAGATGCTCAAAAAGTTTGTGGACCAAATGAAAGACTGAAGAAGTGAATTAATGAATGATAAATGGGTAGATGAATAAGCAGTGGTTGTCTGCATTTTCTTCGGTCTAAACTATTTTGTTGTCATAAATATGAAAAATAAGTAAATACCCAGAGCTCTAATTTTATTAAATGTTTCCTCATTGTTCACTTTATTATTTTCGCGTTCAGCATATTTGGATGGATCTTCTTTCTCCTTAAGATGTATCAGAGGAGAAATTGGGGGGCACTTTTTTAACTCAAGAAATACTGAACAGCCGATGAAGTGCCTACACAAAGAGAGAGGAGATCAACCGATGCCATCATCAGTGCCCTGAAACATCGCTTCTAAAAACGAGACACGGATGAAAAGGAGTTTAAAAAGCTGTTCCCTTTACACTATTCTAAAATAGTTGATGTTATTTCATTTTTTTTCCTCTTAGCTTTCAAAATACTCATGCTGAGATACTGAGATTGTATTCAGTTTGTGAAATTAGTGACATAAAGCTTCTCCAGCCACCCCTATTATCTAGCACAAAGACGCTAAAGTAGAATTGAAATCCTATTATATATATTGCATTAATTTTGTTCCCAGCGGGGTATCTTAATTAAGATGTGCTTATTACCTAGGTCCAGATTAAGTGGCATGGACTGTATCGCAGTCTTTATAATCAGACAGAAAGCAGGGTTAGTCCGGGCGTTGATTTACTAATGAAGGTTAACGGTCCATTGCCTTCATGGTACAATTGTGTTGGGGGATTGTTTTAATACCATACCAGACACTGCTTTAATTTAACGCTAAGAATGCCCATAACCCCCATTGCCCTTTCCTAAGTAAATACTTGTAGGGTTTTAAATATTATTCTCCTAAACAGAGATAAGCATCAGACCCTCACTTGATAGTTTGTGACAATAATATGTTTTTTCTATTGAACCTGGGAAAATGGGAAACTTTTCCTAGCTTGACGCCTCTTCTTTCATTTCCATGGTACCTCCTTCAAAAACCCCATGTACCCTTTTCTGACGAGGCTTTGCCTCCCCACTTGACCTGTCCAGAATCCCCAGAGAAGCAAATCTATGAAAGACCAAGACATTATTTACAACGTATGAGTCAGTGTTCAGTCCCTGAGGCCAAGATGATGGAGAGATTGGGCTCTAAAATTCCAAGTGGATTTTTATATGTCCTTTGTGATATCAGAAAAAGACAGGTATTTGCATCTCAGCCATCCTTACAACCGTGTAGTTTTGCAATGTCTTCTTTTCCTTTCATGTTGCTAGAAAGTCCTGTCTTTCTAATCAGATATGCATATGGATGCAAAGCAAGGGAGGAGCTCTCTCACTTAATTATAGAAAGGAGGAAAATTAGCTGACCAAAGCACCAGGAGGCATTCTTATCCAGGTAAACACTTGCTGGTTCCTACTCTTCAATCTTATGAGTTTCTCTAGTTCTCCTCACACCTGAGGGCCTAAGAAACCCACATCTGAATTAAATATTCAGTTGGGTGGCAAGGATCCTACTAAACAGTCCATCAAGCACCTTTATAATCAGCGTTGCTGAAAGTGCCAGCATTTTGCATAAATATTTGATGAAGGGGACTCAGTTATTGGTGCTGCAATAATTATACAAATTGTAATGGTAATCCTCGCTATCAATAATGCCTTTAGAGGAAACGGCATTAAATACTTCACCAACAGAGAATAATAACAATATTAATGCAGTACTGACACTTGGCAGGCTGATATCTCCCAAGCTGAGCTCACTTGGCAATCAGGACACCAAAGAACCTTAGCAAACACATTTTTTTTTTTTTTTTTTTTGGCTGTTGCTCAGTTGCTGTAATGTCAGAGAATATTTGGCATTTAACGCTATGCAAAGTGTTGTTCTCATTTGATTGTGGTATACTGTATAAGCCTTGGAGCATGACTTGAAGTAATTTAACAACTGGAATAACAGACATGTGGGACAAAACTAATTTCATAGGCAGGTTGATCACAGACACTCAACTTGTTCATAAAAATGTTACGTTGTCATATAATACAAAGTTGAAGATCAAGCTATGGGGAGAGGGAATCTGATTGTGGGGAAATATCCCTCAATTCTAAAGACATGAAGTCCATTTTTCAGGATAACGTTATCTTATATCCAAATACAAAGATGTTCCTTTATCTTTCTTTATGTGTGTCTCCCCAGTTTCCAAGAAGTGGGCAAGTGAGTTAGTAAATTTATCTGTGTTTGAGTAAGCTCTGGTCCATGCTCTTTCTTATGTCAGGGAATGGCTCTTCACTTCATCCTAGTTGACTATAGAAGGTGCTAAAATAGTCTCATCAATGCATTAGGCATGGTATAAAGACAGGAAAATATACGTGAACAAGGTGGAATAAGAGCCATTTATGATGATGACAGTCTATTTTCTTTTCCTAGATAATTCATACAGGTATACTGCTGAAAGTCAGTCTATCATCCTCACACTACCAAAGTCACCTTCCTTTAGTATTTGTTGAGGAAGAAGAGGGATTATCATATGATCCTACGGATTCACCCACTCTGCAGCTGTTCCTTAGCATCATGCCTTCTCCCCACTACTTGTGATGCTTGTCACTGTCCGTATCTGTGGGGTGTTTATAGAATTGTGACTCTGATAGAATCCTACTCCTTCTACCCAGGATTGAGTGTAGGAAAACGCCGTACTTGCCTTCACTGACTATCTTTTAAAATTTTTTTTTTCCTTCAAAGACCTGACTAGTGAGAATTCACTGAATCCTTGGGAGTGTAACACCTGCCGGTTCTAACTTCCAAAAATATCCTCTTTCCATCCACCACATACCACATCCATTTATAACACCCTGGTTCATGGCACTATCATCTTAGTCCTGAATTATCATAATAGCCTTTCTCTTGGTCTTCCTACTTCTCCTGTTCATCTTTACTGTCAATGATCCACCATGATCTTAAAAAAAAAAAAAAAATCAAATCATGTAAGACTTCTCTTCAATCCACCATCACATGCAGAATAAAATAAATGCACATTTTAAACAAAACAAATTCATGCTCTGCAATGTTCGAATTTCCATCTTTTCAACCTTATTTCCTGCCACTCCCCGGCTTGCTCAGTGTGCTCCAGTGGCTCTAGTCTTATTGCTGTCGCCTGAACACTAAACTCGGGGCTGTTGTACATGCAAATTCCTTAAAGTCTCTGGTGAGGTTGTTTCCCATATCCACATGGCTTGCTTTCTCATTTCACTCAGGTCTCCATTCAAATATCACCTCCTTAGAGGGGACTTCCGGGACCACTCTACCTAAAAGTCCCCTTCCCTAATTGTACCATTGTTCTGATTTATTTACTTTTGAACACTTAGCACTACTGCACATCATAGATTGATCTATCATCTATCATCTATCTGTCTATCTGTCTATCATCTATCATCTATCTGTCTATCTGTCTATCATCTATCATCTGTCTATTATCTATCTACCTATCTATCTCCCAGTACAATTTAAGCATGAAAACAAAGACAGGAATCTTGTCTGACATTCATTTTTACAATCCCCAGGAACTGAGCCAGTTCCTTGCACACTGTAGAACTCAAAATAAATTTGTTGAATTAATTAATTATGGGGTATTCAAGATCCCCAACTTTGTTCCCTGACTTTATAGAAAGCGCTACACATTGTCTGAGTATTTTGATCTTGCCTCATATTGTTCTGCCTCATAATCCATCTTCCCAGATGAGATTAATGTAGCCCTAAAACTAAACAAGAACAAAAAACTAACAACACAAGGGGATCCCTCTGCAGAACAATTCATTATGGGTTTTAGTAACACATACCGCTTAAAGAACTGCGCTATGGGCATGAGCACTCTAGGTCTCCAACTTGCCAAAGAGTCACACACAGACACAATAATACACACACTCAGTCTCACGTAGGAAAACACAGTGCTGAAAGTAAAACCTAATTTTCAGAAGCAACAGTTTAAACCTATTTAAAAACAAAAGAAAGAAAAATAGAAAAAAAACACTTCCCGATTGTGTCATAATTTGCAAAACTACCCCTCTATAATACAGTTACTATTTTATGTTATCCTTCTTGTGCCTTCCTAGGTTTGCAGAGAATTATAAACACTACAAAGCTGAACCATATACAGAACTTTTTCATTGCTTTTCCTTAGATATAAAAAATGCAGCTAAAACTCTGCCTTTACTTGTACAATCCAGCTATGGATTATAAGGGCCCTCATATTTTTAACCAGGGCAATCTTCTTTCCCAAATTCAGTTAGGGAAGGGAGGTTTTTTTTCAATGCCAAGTAGTCAAGTAGAATATCAATGCTCTGCTGTCCCATCCTATCATATTTAAATGGAGGTGCTATTGTTGTTGTGTGCCATAGAGTCAATTTCAACTCCTAGCAACCCTAAAGGACAGAATAGAATTGCCCCATAGGGTTTCCCAGGCTGTAATCTTTACCAGGTCTTTTCTCCTATGGAGCAGCTGGTAGGTTCAAACCTCTGACCTTTCAGTTAGCAACCGAGCACTTAACCATTGCGCCGCCAGGGCTCGTTTAATGGAGGTACAGTTCTTAAATCTCTGGGAAAAAATGGTTTCAGGGAGGTCAGTCTGGATTATAGTGTCCAGTGCTGGGGAGCATGTTTGAATGGGTCTTTTGATGGATTAAATTGTATACATACTGTCTGTGACTTGACCAGGATCTGGCAAGAGTGTCATAACAAATGTGGTGAAAAACTATAAATATTTAACTTGGAGAAATCCACCATTAAGAAGATTATGGTTTGTTATGGGTAAGGGCTGGAAGGTAGGCTAGACTTAGGATGACCAACTGTCCTGATTTTCTCAGAGCTAAAGGGTGTCCTGGAACATGGGGCTTTCAATGCTAAAAATGGGTCAGTCCTTGGCAAACTGGTTGGTCACCCTAATATTTGATGCAGTCTCTTTAAGTGGTCACCCATGAAGAAAGTATGATGTACAAATAAAGCTGCTCTGGTTGAAATGGGATATATGGTCTTCCTACGGTAGCATAGTGGTTAAATACTATGGCTGCTAACCAAAAGGTTGGCAGTTTGAATCCGCCAGGCGCTCCTGGGAAACTCTATGAGGCAGTTCTACTCAGTCAGAATCAACTCAACTGCAATGGGTTTGGTTTTGTTTGTTTGTTTTCATTGTGACCTTTGAGGAAAACCACTTTTCAAAAGAGGATAAAAGTAAGGGGTATTCGTGTGTAATACAAAATATTGGCTTCTAGAAGTCTCTTTTACCATATGCATTTAGGTCATTTTAGTCAATACACCTTTACCAGGTCCATTGAGAGTAAATCCCTGATTTCTGGATCATGAACTTCATTTCCTATATCAACCTTTTTTCTTTTAATACCACCTTTCTGTGGCCCATTAATTCCACTTCGACATCTTAAAATGAGATTAAAAAAAAAATCGAGAACTTAGTTGCTCCTACTTAGTTATTGAGTCTGTTAGAAGATTGATGGAGGGGCACCGCCATTCATATGTGCCTGACAGAAATCAGGCTTGCGCTTCAAGAATCGGAAGACTGAAAGTTAGGAAAGGCCCCGTGAATCATGGTGGCAGATGGCAGGCGCTTGATGTGTGAGGAAAAAAAAGCGGGCAAATGTAGGGGGTGGCAGAAACTCTAAGAACTTTAAAGACTGACCATCTAAAAACCTACTAAACATATTTTTAAAGAAAAGCCATTGCAAATAACCATAATGCTAATATGACGGCATTTCTGTCGACTGAAATGTTATTCATCATTCATTTGTAACTTGGGGAGGAAATAGAATTTAATTATACAGGAGGAGCCAAGTCTGGATAGCACTAAGCATTTTCTTATACTGCTGATGCTTCCTATTAGCTTTGAAAAAACTGCATGGCAATCTAGCTTGACAGATGTACTAACAGAGATGGACGTGACATTACATTCTGAGTTTTGTTGTCCTTGCTGTTTTGGATTAATACGAAAGCAGTCTATGTGACTGATATCCTGAACTTTTACTATTCAGTGATTTACTGGATTTCATAGTAAGATAGATCCAATTTTATTTAAAACTCTCCGATGGTTTGTCTTGTTCTTTCTGTCATGAATACAGCATGCAGAGACGCTGGTAGAAATATAATCATCCTGACAAATGGGCAAAACTAGGTAAAGTTAGGACTCAGCCAAAGGGCATGAGAAGGGGTGGACTGCATGAACCTGGGCTGGATGACTAAGCAACTTAGAATAAGTTCCTTGGAAGTAGGCTCTGAGATAGAAAGTTGCATGCTGAAGGTTTATTAGAGGGTGCTCTCAGGAAATACACCTGTAAGAAAGTGAGAAAGGCAGAATTGGGCAGAGCAAAACACTGTAATGAAGTTGCAGCTGAGGCCTCAGAAGATCCTACAAAGAGCTAGAATGGGCTTTCAGAGTGTTCTAACATTGAGTCAAGGTGGCTGGGTCTTTGTCCATCCTCATCAGCCATTTATTAGCCTGTGGATGAGGACAACACCCTGTAAGGGACAGAGCTGTGAGCTGTTGGTAGCTAATATTGCCAGGAACTCTGGGGGAGGATGCTTCCACCCTGAAGAGGGGTCTAGACATAGCACCACAGTATCTAGCATACTCAGTTTGTATCTGGAAAATTAGGGCTGAGTGAGTGAGTGAAGCCAGAAAGCATGTAGAACAATGAGTTCCAATATGGCAATACACTTCTGGAAGAGTGAAGAATCCCAGAGAAACTTCTAGCTAGGATAGTGAAGGGCCAAGGTTTTGGAATAAGGGAGATGGTACTGATAAAATTTATATCAGGGTGAAGGCAGGTGACTTGCTGATGATGATATCCTGATTGCAAGACTTTAAAATATAAACTGCCTGGAAAGTTACCTTACTTGGCCAATAGGTAGATGCTGGTTTAATGGCACAAAGTTATGATTAAAAACAAACAAAAGGAAAAGATTGTTTCATTCCTAAAACAATGAAAGCTAGTTTCATATCTGATGATCACAAAAAGTAAGATTTTCTTTTCCTGCAGAAATAATTATCCCCACCTTGAAACTGTAAATGTTTAAAGGAGAAAAAAAGAATAGCATGAAACTAACTTTGATCAAGGAAATACAAAACCTTCTGGGGCATCAAAGAAGTGTTGTAAAGGTCTAAACCAAGCTTTCCCAAGAGCAGCACTACTGATGTTTTGGACTGGATAATTCTTTATTGTTGGGGACTGTCCTGTACGTTCTCAGATGTTTAACAGCATCCTTGGCCTCTACCCCTAGATAACAATAGCCCACACATACCCAAAGTTGTGGCAACCAAAAATGTCTTCAGATATCGTCAAATGTCCAGTGGCAGGCAAAACTGCCTGGAGTTGAGAACCAGTGGTCTAAGCAGTCCCTTTTCCTTTAATCCTAGCTAGGGTTACCAACCATCTCTGTTTGCCCAGGGCTGAGAGGGTCTCTCAGGACATGAGAATTTCAATACTAAAACCAGGAAAAGTCCCAGGCAAAGAGTTCAAGTCACTCACACTAATTGGGCTCTGTTTTAGAGTACAGTGTGTAGGGCCTGAAGAAGTACATTGTTATACCAACTTAAACAGTATGCAGAATTGCCTAGCAAAAATTTCTTTTGCACATTAAATGAGCTTCCAATTTCTTTAGGGCAGTGTTGGAGCGACAGATTGCAATGAAAAAAAAAAAAAGAATTCAATGTAATTATAGCAAATTTGGCAAAAGGTATTTCACTAAAACTCGACCATATGTAAAAAATGAATCATACTATTTTCAATTAAAACTAAACCATGAAATTCACCTAAGTAAAATGACATCATATTTTAAATGTCTTAAAAGAAACATCTTTTCACAAACAAGTTTTAATATTCAAAATCCAAACACTTAAATGAAACTAAAAATCCAGAGCTTTATCATTGAGTTTTCAGGAGAGATTTCTCAAATAAATCACATATGTGTCTCATCCATTCATTTATTCCCAGTAAGCTGAGAAAGTTAAAGAAAAAGTTGCTTATTCAAGGGCACACAGCTAGCATTATGCTCTCAACGTGTAGACATTCTGAATATAGCAATGCAAACTAATTAAAAGTTTACTAGTGAGAGAAAAACTAGGTTAAATATTATTCCTGTTGCTGAAAACCGCTATTTTCTTCCTTAAACAAATATTTATTGAGATCCTATTATTCACTAAGGACACTGCCAAGTGTTCAGAGGAAGAAAAGTTCAACAATACTGTTCACACAAAGTAGTAAATTTGATGGGTACCCGTAATCACTGACTGCCGTACATTGGGAGTAGGAGTAAAGATGAATGATAATAATAATAATTCTTGCTGATCACTGATGATGCATCAGGGGAAACCCTGGTGGTGTAGTGGTTAAGAACTACGGCTGCTAACCAAAAGGTCAGCAGTTCGAATCCACCAGGTGCCCCTTGGAAACCCTATGGGTCAGTTCTACTCTGTCCTGTGGGGTAGCTATGAGTCGGAATCAACTCGATGGCAATGGGTCAGGTGTATCAGGCATCATGTTCCGTGCTTTTATATTCATTTGTTCTAACAAAACAACCTTATAAAGAAGATACGAACACCTTTCAGATTTTACATATTAATTTTTTCCTCATACTACATAAGGAAACTGAGCCTAAGATTTAAGTACCTTCTCCAAAATCAGATGGTTTGAAGATAATGGGGCCAAGAGTTAGACTCTGATGTCACTCTAGAAACTATGCTCTTCCCTGCCACTGTGTTCTTTGGCAAAATACTTTACCGCTATGATTTCCACTTGTTTACTAATCACAATCTATTGATATATGTATAAAATGGACAACTATGTAATTACTGCTTTCACAAATATTATAGCAGTATGCAGTGTGCTTATAATAACATTTCTTAAACCTGTTACCACCGAGTCAACTCCGACCTTTCTTAAATTTTCTAAAATAGTCTTAATTTCAAATATTTTTTTTTTTATTCTCAGACTGCATTTCTTTATTTATGGTTCAAAAAGTCTGGACACTCTGAAGCACCACTGCTATTTACACTCTAAATATTTACACTCTAAAGCATTACTGCTATCTGAAAATTAATGGAAGAGGTCCAAGGAAATGACATACCCAGAGTCACAGGTAGTAACTAGGAAACCTGGGACTAGAACCAGGAAATTTCATTCCAAAGTCTACTTTATCAAGTTCTCTGCCTCATAAGGTTGTGAGGTTGGGGAGAAAACTTAGCTTAAAAAAGAGATATGAGCACATATTTGCATGCAATTTTTCTTCTATGGTTTGATTAAAGACTTACCTTTCTCCTTACATTATCGATGGGAATGGCGTTTGGCAGCAAACAAGGAAAATATTCCATGGGCACTAAATTCCTTCCACCCACTTGTCCCTTTCTAGTCAGAGAAAGACATGTCTAAGGTATAAATGTGTAAAAACTCTCCCATGGGGCTCCCTCACTTCCGTCTTGCTCTCTCTACTGAATATCAAGACCCTGTATTTAGAAACCTATCTGTTTCTTTGGCTCTTCATATACACTTGAATACAGATATTGTCTTGAAAGTCTTTGAAGGTGAGCAGAAGGATTCTCTGCTTCTCGCAGTGTCTCAACTATGCCTTCCAAAGAAAGGGAGAGAAGAGAATCATCCTTCATGGCTCATGAGTTCATGGTTCATGAAACATTACTTCAGAATAGATTCCTGGATGTATAGGTGAATGAGACGCTGTTTATTTGATTCGCCACCTCTTGACCTAGCAGCTCACTATCATGAATTGGACAGAAATTTTTTGTTGAATATTTGTTGAGTTTTCAAATTTCATTTAATTTAGTTATGACACCCTTTTAAAGCCAATTGATAATACGAGTCAAGATTCTAGAAGGTATATATAAAACAAGAGCACTTAGTGTTTAGAGAAGGAACTCTGTTGAGGGCAAGGGTTTGACTTATTCGTCTCTGTGCACTGAAGCCAAGCAAAGTGGTTGGCACATGGTAAGTGCTCAGCAAACATCAGCCAAACTAAATTGAAATGGATTTCACATGAGTTAATGGAATTATGTTCAGTTTCAACTATTGCTGTTTTTTGGTGGAGATGATCAAAGGAACTTTGTCCCTCAATTGGAAGGCGTATCTTGTTTAATGAGTGACAGCACAATCGGAAGGCGTATCTTGTTTAATGAGTGGCAGCGAGGTGGAGCAGAATAGGCAGTGACTTAGGTTCCAGTCCCAGTGCTGACATTTACAAGCTGAGTGAAGATGGTAAGCCTCTTTGTCCATCTGGGTTTCAGGTTCGATGCTTGTAAAATTTACTAGTAGAGTACACTTCCCAGATCTACGGTTCTAGTATTATCCAGTCATAACCTTATCTAAGCTCATTTACCTTTATGATGAGAAATCATTTACAAAATTTTCCGACTTCCAAGGTTTCAAGAAAAAACTCTAAGCTCTTTATTTGGAGTGCATTGCAGATGCAAAAAGTGCAGGCATCTCCACATTTTCCCCAAATTATCAGCACTATTCTGCAGATGGCACCATGTGTTCTATTTTATAAACTCTCTCTTATTTACTTAAGGTGCTTTTGCTTAAATGCAAAGCAGTAATTACTATTTGAGATCTTGAAAAAATAACTATAAGGGCAGACTTTTAAAAAAAAAATTGAAAAGGAAACATTGACATCTGTCCTTAAAAATGCAAAAACGGGAAAGAACGGGAGGAAAACAAGCCCTCATTACTCATATGCCTCGCTGGATTTTTTTTTTTTTTTCCTCTTTTTGAAGCATCCCGGTCCTCTGTCAACCTCTACTGAAGTGTCTGTCCCTGTCAATTGTCTGTCACCACTTAATGGCATTCTTAAAAAGACTAGCAAACTTTCTGAGTGACATTATAACTTCAACCAATTTATGTTTCTGCCACAGTGAAAATTAATTTTGAAAACTTCTGCATCCTTTCTAAGCTCTTTGAGGCCTTAATTGCCTGGACCGTCACTTGATCTGCAAACTTTCTGCAAGTGGTTCCATCTGAGCGGAAGCCTGTGTGAGCATGAGGAGCATCTCCTTCTATAAGACATTTTAAAATGAGTTCTCAAATCTCGTCTGGTTCACATTATTATGGGATACTGAGACAACCTATTGCCATGGTCTGTTTAATTGTGTTTTAATATCCCAGACTCTTGGGAGGTGCAGCACAGAACCCTATGGTATTCACTGCACAGGCGTTTAAGCCGTATTGGTTTTCAGTCACAGATTTCCTTTTTGCCAATCCTGTGATCCAAGGTTGTTGTTGGTGTTGGGTGCCATTGAGTTATATTTGACTTCTAGTGACCCCATGTAACAGAGTAGAACTGCCTCATAGAGTTTTCTTGGCCCAAATACTGCACATCAGCTCTGTTAATCTTGTGTTTCACTTTGGAAAATTGGAGATCAAAAACTGTCTAGTTCATAAAGCTATTGCAGTGAGCCAGTTCAAGCGCACTTCTAGCCTGGAACATTACAGACACTCAGCCAATGGTTGCTTTCCCTTCTTTGATGTCTGTCTCTGGGAAAACTTTCAGAGAGATTTGCTAGGGAGCCCAAAACATGAAACTCTGAGTACAGACATGGCTTTGATGATGAAGAATCTTGGCTATCCCTATCAAGTCCTGATTTAAAATATTCTATTCTTTGTCTCTATCTAAAATGCATCCTTGTCATACTACACGCGCCATTCTTTCTCCGTCTCTCTCCCCATCTGTTCCACTTTCCTTTCTCTTTCTCTCTCTCTCTTTCTTTCTTTCCTGTGTGCTTCAGAAAATAGGTTCCGGGAACTGACCTAAAACAATATGTGGACTGGTTTTGACATTTTGGAGTTCCCGGGTGATGCAAGTTAATGCACTCAGCTGCTGACTGAAAGGTTGGAGGTTCAAATCTACCCAGAGGCACTGCAGAAAAAAGGCCTGGCAATCTACTTCCAAAAAAATCAGCCATTGAAAACTCTGACACACATGGGATCACAGTGAGTCAAGAGTCCACTTGAAAGTAGCTGGTTATTTACATTTTGCAGATGAAGAAACTGAGGTAGAGACAGGTTTAAGAACTTGTCCAAGTTCACCCAGCTAGAAACTGCCAAAGCTGGGCATGCCAGCTCTGTCTGGACTTTCTCCTGCACCATGCTGCTCTATAGCAGCGTTTCATGACCATCCTATTCGTTTCTCTGATCAAATGACACTGAACCTGCACTTCTGTTTCCCTTGTAGGGAAGGGCTGAGGCCAGGCCTAATAGCAGCTATTAACATTCTCATACAAGGTCCTTTTAAAATGCGGGAATAGCTTTGAGATTAATTTCTTTTAAAGCAAACTTGAACTAGCTTTTCCATTGATGCTATGAGGAGGAAAATGGTCTTGCCCAAGGTCGATAAAGAACTGAAAAGTGAAGTCAATAATAAAAGCAGAATTAGAAGCAGTTTCAGTGGTGATATGTCATGGGCACACCTATAAAATAAATAGCAATTATCACATTAGAAAAATGAGTCTCTTAGAAGGGAGCTGTTTCTGACAACTCCATTTACGTTCCACTCTCCTCTGGCTTGCTCACTTCGTGTCTTTTATTGACTGAATCAACGCACGATGCATCCTACCTCTGTGCTTAAGATAAAAGCTATTTTTTTTCCATAAAAACTCAATCTATAGAGACAAAACCATACTATTCAAAACACATCCCCTTAGATATTTGCTTAATGTGTTAGCAAAGATTTCTGCACTATACTTTGTGTACGAAACAAAGATTGCTTCCTTATGTGTATTATATCTAGAGCACATAATAAATGCTCAGTAAATGTTATCACATATAATGTACAACATAATACATTCTAAGTGCTCATGATATGCCATCTCTCTGAATCCTTTTAGTAGCCCAGTAAATTAGTAATCATTCCTGATGTTTTTACAGATGAAAAATAGAAGCTTGGAGACAAGTAATAGCATATCCGGTTTCATGGGGCTATCGAGTGGCATAGACAGTTTAGATTCAGTTTTTCTGGGATACTTGGTCTTAATCCTAAGTGTATGTCACATCTCTCAATTTGTCATATATAATATATATGGAAATATATATATGTCATATATAATATAATGGAAATGGTACACAATAGCCTGTCAATGACAGAAAGTCACAATTTTTTTCCTAAAAATTAGAGACATTAGTTAATTTTAGTTAAGTCAAATAAGTATCTCAGTATAGCTTAGTTATGTACATTTCTATGTCATTTCAGCCAAGCCTGGAACATCTTGCTGTGTCAGAAAGTAAGGAGGTACAAAAGGATGAGGGGTCATTTCAAAAAGGCACAGAAGTCTGACTGAAGAGGCTCCATGGGCCAAATTTGGGAAAAACTGAGAAATCAAGATAGATAATGACACCAAAAAAAAAAAAAAAAGTTGTTGTGGAGTCATTTGTGGCTCGTGGCAACTCTGTGTGTGTCAGAGTACAAGTGCGCTCTCTAGGGTTTTCAATAGCTGATTTTTTCAGGAGTAGATTACCAGGGCTTTCTTTTGAGGCATCTCCGAGTGGACTGGAACCTCCAACCTTTCAGTTAACAAACAAGCTCTTAACCTGGGACACCAGATAATGGTAGTAACGAATAATAACCCATTGAATAAAATATAAAAATGAATCTATAGTCCCATTTAAATAAACTGATAGATTGAAAGTTTTAGGAGGATTGGACTATGTATATAGCAGCGCTTCGAACCAGTTCGTTCCGGTTCACACCCCTGCTGAGAATTTGCTTTTCTAACAAGTTCCCAGGTGATGCTTATGCTGCTTTTTAGGGACCAATTCTGAGAACCACTAGTAAGGCAGTGGTTCTCAAAATTTTTTATACATAAGAATCACCTGGGGATCTTGTTAAAATGTAGGTTCTGATTCAGTATATCTGGGGTGGAAATGCAAATTCTCAGCAGGGGTTTGAACAGGAACTAATCGGTTCAAAGCCCTGGTACATAGTTTCCAAGTAACTCCCCATAAAATACTTGGAAAAAACAGGTACTTTTCAGCGGAGAGGCCTCGCAGACAGCCTTTCCTGAGTGATCATCAGCCAGCAACGTGACAAGTAGAAGCTGATGACATGCAATGAGAAGACTACAGCCCCACTTCTGTAGGAGTTCTGCCACACACACAGAGGCTGAATCTCATCATAAGAAATAACCAGGTACACACCTATGTTCATGGCAGTGTTGTTCACAACAGCAAAAAGATGGAAACAACCTAGATGCCCATCAACAGATGAATGGATAAACAAACTATGGTACATACACACAATGGAGTACTA
>NW_004443950.1:6663320-6683133 GCF_000243295.1 Trichechus manatus latirostris
ATGTCGTGGGGTTGTTAACCAATGTCCTGAAACAATATGTGTACTACTGTTTCATGAGAAACTATTTGTTTTGTAAGCCTTCACCTGAAGTACAATCAAAAAAAAAAAAAAAATACCAGGTAAACCCAAATTGAGAAACATTCTCCAAAGTAACTAACTCGCAATCTTCAAAAGTATCAAGGCCATGAAAGGACAAGGAAAGGCTGAAAAAAAGGATCTCAGGTTATAAGAGAATAAAGACATGTAAACTAAATGAAATACATGATTCTGGACTGATTCCCTTTGCTACAAAGAACATCTTTGAGTCTGTTTCAAAACTTGAACGGAGTCTGAGAATTCAGTGGTGCAAATATATCAATGTTTATTTCCTGATTTACAGGACTGAGTTGTGGTTATGTAGGAGAATGTCTTTTTCCTCCCTCCCCTCTTTCTTTTTTTTTTTTTTTTCTTTTTTGTGGGAAATACACTAAGATATTCAAGGGTGATGGGGCATCAGGTCAGCAACTTACTTACAAATAATTCAGGAAAAAGAAAAAAAAAGTCTATGAAGTGTAACTATAATTTTTCTGTGAGTTTGAGATTGTTTTACAAGACTCTAAATAAATACAGAGAAAATAAGTGGTTGCAGGTATGTCCCTGCTGCATTATCTCCTCACCCCTGACACTGACCCTCCTCCTGTCTCAATTCCCTGAACTAGAGAACAGGACAGTGATTAAAAGCATAAACTCCAAATTCAGGTTGATCTGGGTTTTAATTTAGGCTCCACTCCTCATCAAATATTCTGTGTGACTCTGGGAAAATTGTTTATCTCTCAGCGCTTGTAACATCCTCTGTAAAAGAGAGAAAATAGTAGCATTTATCTTCTAAAGTTGTTACAGGAATTAAATTAGCTATATAGCATGACAAAGGATTCACACAGTGCTCGCCACAGAATAAGTACCAAATATCTGTTAAACCAGTAACTAGTTGCTGTTGAGTCTATTCTAATTCATAGAGACCCATATGTGTCAGAGTAGAGCTGTTCTTCATAAGGTTTTCAAAGGCTGATTTTTCAGAAGTAGGTCACCAAGCCTTTCTTCTGAGGTACTTCTGGTTGGACTCGAACCTCTAAATTTTCAATTAGCTGCTGAGCATATTAACCACTTGTACCACCCAGTAAGGATTCTGAATATCTGTTAGCTGATTTCATTGACATCTTTTGTCTCCATATGTATGTTAGTAACTCAAGTACCTCACTGTTCTCATAGCACCCCAGGTTAGCATGCCACCCCTCAAAGATGCCATAGTGCTCTGCCTGTCTGATGTGACTTCTTTCATCTCCCAGGAGCTTTGAGATTTCAGAGCCCAAGATAGAAGAAGGGCAGGCCAGCCACTAAGCAGAATGCCTTTTTTATCTGTAAGCTCATTTGATCCCTACAACCTCCTCAGGAGTTACCATAATGTCTGTTTTATAAGAGAGAAAGCAGATCCCAAGAAGTAAACGAATTTGTCCAATTCATCCAGCAAACAAATGGCAAATGGCAAACCTTCTGACTCAAGCTGTATATTTTTTCCACCACATTATGCATCCTTGTTTAACTGTGATTTCTAATTATGTACATATGGCATTGACATTATTGCACGTATTATAAACAGAGTGAGATCATGTGCACCTCAAGAGATAGAGATATAAAAGTGTGCAGGGGTCTCTGAAGAAATATCTCTATCTTTTCCTCTTATGACAACAAGGAAGTTCAGAATTTGAACACTGCAGGTAATAGGGGTCCAACTACATCCAAGAACTAAATATGAAACATGAGATTGACACCCTAGATCCCTCTCTCTTAGAAATCTGTGGGTGCTGGTGAAGACATAGCGGCTTGGAGTCTTTATGGAAGGAGAAGGTTGGTGAGTCATCCAGTGTGGTACTATGGTAACAGTGCATGAGCAATTACTTTCCCAGAATTTTCTAATAAGAGGCACAACTAGCAGAATGTTCTTCATAGATTACATTTTAAGCAAATGGCTGCTGTCCATATGAGGAATTATTGCCTTGAAGTCATTGTGATCAAAATCAGCAGATCATTTTCAAATAGCATTCTTTATAGATATAAATCAGATGCACATTCCCAGGGAGTGTGAGACACCTTTTGAAAATAAACAAATAAATCTTGATCTGAGATAATAATAGGGTACTTTTAACATTGCTTGAAAAGAATACTAAACTTGTACTGTCACTTTGAAAATGGACAAGTAAATGTGTGTTCTTAATTGCACACATATTTCTTAATTGCCAACTGTGGACACTTTGAAAATAATGGTGTGTAAGGTAAAATATAATTTTTATTCTCTCAGACAGAGCTTCCTGTGCATATTTATTTACAAACAAAAAGATTGTTTATCCTCTTTATGGGCATGGAAGAAAGAAAGGTTTTACAAACCCTCTCTGTAAATCCCTGGCCCTCTGGGTGTTTGAAATCCACACACTGGAAAGCCCTGGGACAGAAGAAGATATATACAAGTCCAGAAACTGAGAACTCCTTCGGTTTTTCATCATCAGGTTCATAGACAGTGTAACAGGAAGCTAACAGGGATTTCATTTTTGGCTCAGGCTAATTCTGAAAGCACTGAGCAACAAGAACCTCAAATTGTAAAAGAGGTCATTAGACTACCCATACAAAAAAAAAAACAAAAAAAAAACCCCGTTGCCTTCGAGTTGATTCCAACTCATGGCTACCCTTTGTGCCACAGAGTAGAACTTTTCCACAGGATTTTCTTGGCTGTAGTCTTTACAAAAGCAGATCACCACTCCTTTCTTCTGTGACACCACTGGATGACTTCAAAGTGTCAACCTTTAGGTTAGTAGTTGAATGCAATCTATTTGTGCCACCCAGGGACTGTAGACCACCAATGAGGGACCCCTAAGAAGTGGTTTAACATGGCTCTGTCATTCCGGCTTGACACTAGACACTAGGTAAGAAGAGTCCAGGGAACTATATGACAAACATCAGAGATGTCTCAGTAGAGTTTTAGGCCTATGTGAAAGTTCTATGTTCTGTTTCTCTAGATGTATCAAATCATAGCAAGAGAGATGGGTTAAAGGGAACACCTTGTGCTGGAGAGTAGAATTGCCTACCAGGACTGGAAATGGGAAACTCACAGAGGGATGAGAGCTGACCTTCAGCTACAGAGTAGAGGGAGCAGCATGTCCGCCCAGTGACTGACCTGACAAGAATGAACGAGTCATATTAAGGGAGAGTCAGAAGGGAACCAGGCTGGAGCTGTCTTGAACAGATTCCACCCAAAAGGTCCACTAAAGCAAGAGCTGAATGGGAGTTGGGAGGCTAACAGGAGACGGAAGCATTCACATCAGGAAACAGCAGTGATAGGGACCCCCAAGGCGGGAAAGGACTCGATTTGGGATTTATACCAGCATATTTAATAACTATGAAAACACAACAAAGAGCACCTCGGAGTAAAATAGTCAACCTGTCTTTTTCCCTCCCATCCATCCTCTTTGCCTTGACTCTTTGGGAGGCAGAATAGTAAATTAAGCAGGAAAAAAAGGAGCAGAAAGAAAAGGGGAGTATAGAAATGCACCTAACACTCCTCCAATGGAAAGTTGGCCTAAAGAATTAGAGATCGAGACTGAGCTGGGCTGGGGGAGCAAAAATATGTTCAACAGGATGAGAGATTGAAGTTTTTATATTCTACTAAATAGAACATTTAGATACCTGTAAATGAAACTGTTTTAATACCAAATAGTGACAGGAAAAGTGGTGGAATTTGCTCTGTGTCCAGGGATGAGTGGGTGAGATAAGAAAACTTGTTTTTAGAACAGTGGTAAAAAATAACTGTATTTCTTTTTTGTAACCCTACCAGCATTCACTCCTTTGATTAATTTAGTTACCCTACCATTAAGTGCTTTCTCTAAACCATACAGTTTGCTAGGTGCTTTCCAAAGAACAGCAGAGTGCCTTACACCTACGATGCTTTCATTAAAAGTTAGCCAAATATTTTGCATGCATGCATCATTTAATCTCACAACTTCTTTAGGTAGATTGATTATTAATATCCCTTGTCTATATAGTTTGTTGCACTGTGGTGGCTTGTGTGTTGCTGTGTTGCTGAAAGTTTTGCCACCAGTATTTCAAATACCAGCAGAGTCACCCACGTGGACATATTTCAGAGGAGCTTCCAGACTAAGACAAACTGGGAAGAAGGACCTGGAGATCTACTTCTAAAAAACAGACAGGTGAAAACCTTATGGATAATAGTAGAACATTGTCTGATACAGTGCCAAAAAATGAACTCCTCAGGTAGTAAGGCACTGAAAATACAATTGGGGAAGAGCTGCCTCCTCGAAGTGAGTGGACATTAATGATGTGGATAGAGTAAACTTATGGAAACTTCTTTTGCTGATGTGGCACAACTCAAAATGAGAAGAAACAGTTACAAAGATCCATTAATAATCGGAACATAGAATGTACAAAGTATGAATCTAGGAAAATTGGAAGTCATCAAAAATGAAATGGAATGCATTAAGATCAAGATCCTAGGCATTAGTGAGCTCAAATGGATTAGTACTGGCCATTTTTAATCATACAATCATATGGTCTACTATGCTGGGAATGACAAATTGAAGAGGAATGGTGTCACATTCATTGTCAAAAAGAACACTTCACCATCTGCCCTGAAGAACAAGGCTGTCAGTGATAGGATAATATCCATACACCTAAAAGGAATACCGGAATACCAGTTAATACAATTATCATTAAAATTTACACACCAACCACTAAGGCCAAAGATGAAGAGACTGAAGATTTTTACCAGCTTCTGCATCTGAAATTGATAAAACATGCAATCAAGATGCATCGATAATTACTGGTGATTGGAATATGAAAGTTGTAAACAAAGAAGAAAGATCAGTAGTTAGAAAATATGGACTTGGTGATAAAAATGACACCGAAGATAGCATGATAGAATTTTGCTGGACCAATGAACTATTCATTGGAAATACCTTTTCTCAACAACGTAAATAATGACTATACATGTGGACCTCGCCAGATGGAAAACACAAGAATCAAATTGACTACATCTGTGGAAGGAGACCATGGAGAAGTTCAATATCAACAGACAGAACACGGCCAGGAGCTGACTGCAGAACAGACCATCAATTGCTGAAACTGAAGAATATTAAGATAAGTCCATGATAGCCAAAGTATAACCTTGAGTATATCCCACTTGAATTTACAGACTATCTCCAGAATAGATTTGATGAATTGAACATTAATGACCATGTTGTGGGATGACATCAAGGATGTCATACACGAAGAAAACAAAAGGTAATTAAAAAGACAAGAAAGCAAGAAAAGACCAAAATGGATGTCAGAAGAGACTCTGAAACTTTCTCTTGAACATTGAATAGCTAAAGCAAAAGAAAAATTGATGAAGTAAAAGAGCTGAACAGAAGATTTCAAAGGGCGACTCAAGAAGACAAAACAAAACGTCATAATGAAATGTGCAAAGACCTGGAGTTAGAAAATCCAAAAGGGAAGAACATGCTCAGCATTTCTCAAGCTGAAAGAACTGTAGAAAAAATTCAAGCCTTGAGTTGTAATACTGAAGGATTCTCTGGGCAAAATATTGAATGATGCAGGAAGCATCAAAAGAAGATGGAAGGAATCCACAGTACCAGAAAGAATTGATCAGTGTTCAACCATTTCAGGAGATAGTATATGTTCAAGAATTGATAGTATTGAAGGAAAAAGTCCAAGCTGAACTGAAGGTATTGGCAAAAAAAAAGGCTCTGGGAGTTGACGAAGTACCAACTGAGATGTTTCAACAAACAGACACAATGCTGCAAGTGCTCACTTGTCTACACCAAGAAATTTGGAAGAAAATTACCTGGCCAACTGACTGCAAGAATTCCATATTTGTGCACATTCTAAAGAAAGGTAATCCAACAGAACACAGAAATTATCAAACAATATCATATGCCAAGTAAAATTTTGCTGAAGATAATTAAAAAATGGTTGTATCAATATATCAGCTGGGAACTGCCAGAAATTCAAAACAGATTCAGAAGAGGATGTGAAATGAGGGATATCATGGCTGATGTCAGATGGATCCTGGCTGAAAGCAGAGAATACCAGAAAGATGTTTACCTGTGTTTTATTGACTAAGCAAAAGCATTTGACTCTGTGAATCATTACAAATTATGGCTAACATTGGGAAGAATGGGAATCCTAGAATACTTACTTGTACTCATGTGGAACCTGTACATAGACCAAAAGACAGTTGTTCAAAGAGAGCAAGTAGATACTGGGTGGTTTAAAGTCAGGAAAGTTGTGCGTCATTGTTGTATCCTTTCACCATACTTATTCAATCTGTATGCTGAGCAAATAATCCAAGAAGCTGAACTACAAGAAGAAGATAAAGGCGTGAGGTTTGGAGGAAGTCTCATTAACAACTCGCGATACGCAGCTAACACAACATTGCTTGCTGAAAGCAAAGAGGACTTGAAGCACTTATTCATGGAGATTAAAGACTACAGCCTTCAGTTTGGATTACACCTTAACATAAAGAAAGCAAAATCCTCACAAGTGCTCTAATAAGCAACATCATGATAAATGGAGAAAATATTGAAGTTGTTAAGGATTTTGCTTTACTTGGATCTACAATCAACACACACAGAAGCAGTAGTCGAGAAATCAGATGACATATTGCACTGGGCAAATCTGCTACAAATGACCTCTTTAAGGTGTTGTAAAGCAAAGATATTACTCTGAGGACTAAGGTGAGCCTGACCCAAGCCATGTTTTTTTAATCACCTCATATCCATGTGAAAGCTGGACAATGAATAAGGAAAACTGAAGAAAAACTGATGCCTTTGAATTATGGTCTTGGCGAAGAATATTGAATATACAACAGACTGCCAGAAGAATGAATGAATCTGTCTTGGAAGAAGTAAAGCCGAAATGCTCCTTAGAAGCAAGATTGGTTCTGACTCATAGCAACCCCATGTAGAATAGAATGAAACACTGCCCTATCCTGTGCCATCCTCACCATCATTGCTATATTTGAGCCCATTGTTGAAGCCACTGTGTCAATCCATCTCACTGAGGGTTTTCTTTTTCACTGACCCTCTGCTTTACCAAGCATGATGTCCTTCTCCAGGGACTGTTCCCACTTGATAACATGTCCAAAGTACTTTGTTTCATTCTGCTCTACATGGGGTTGTTATGAGTCAGAACCAACTACAAGGTACCTACCAACAACTTCGAATAGAAAATAGAGCCACAGAGAAGTTAGGTAAATTTTCCTTGCTCACACAATTAGGAAGTAATTCAGCTAGCATTCTAACACAATCAGGGCAGAGTATGTACTCCGACATATACTATCTTATTTATCATTGCATATCTGTATACAGTAATTGTTTGACAATCTCTCTATATACGTATGTTGTTAGCTGCCATTGAATGGACCCCCAACACATGGTGACCCCATGCAACAAAATTCTGCCCAATCCTATGCCATCCTTTTTGCGGATTGGACCGTTGTGATCCATAGTTTTTATTAGCTTATTTTCAGAAGTAGATGAACAGTAGCCTTCCTTGTTTTTGTTGTTGTTGTTAGTTGCAATCGAGTTGATTCCGACTCACGGTGACCCCATGTGTTATAGAGTACAACTGCTACATGGGGTTTTCTTGGCTATAATCTTAATGGAAGTAGATCGCCAGGCCTTTCTTCCACAGTAGCCCTAGGTGGGTTTGAATTGCCAACATTTAGGTTAACAGGCAAGTGCAAACCATTTGCAGCACCTATGCACCAGTCTTAGCCTGGAAACTAGGCTGAAACCTAGTCAACATCATAGCAGCACACACTCTACCACCGAGAGATGGGTGATGATTGTGCATGAGGTGCATTGGCTAGGGGTCAAAGCTGGGTCTTCAGCATGGAAGGTGATAATTCTGCCACTGAACCACCAATGCCTCATACGTATCTATAACTCCATCTATAGTTATCTGCTTTCCTCATGTATGATGGCCTTGATGTCATTCCATAACGCGTCCAGTCTTCGGTCATAAATGTTCAATGCTTCAAATCTATTCTTGAAATGATCTCCAAATTCAGGTGGGATATACTCAAGCTCATATTTTGTTTTTTGTGGACTTGTTTTAATTTTCTTCAGCTTCAACTTGAACTTGCAACTTGAGGAATTGATGGTCTGTTCCCAAGTGGGCCCCTGGCCTTGTTCTGACTGATGATATTGAGATTTTCCATTGTCTTTTTCCAGATGTAGTCGATTTGATGCCTGTATTTTCCATCCAGTGAGGTCCATGTGTATAGTTGCCGTATATGTCTTTGAAACAAACAAACAAAAAAAAGTATTTGCAATGAATAAATGCTTGGTCTTACAAAACGTTACCATGCGATCTCTGGTGGTTTGTATCACCAAGGCCATATTTACCAACTACAGATCCTTCTTCTTTGTTTCCAACTTTTGCATTCCAATCAAAAGTAAATTATCAATGCATCTTGATTGTATGTTTGATCAATTTCAGACTGCAGAAGTTAGTAAAAATCTTCAATTTCCTCATCTTTGGTATCAGTAGTTGGTGAGTAAATTTGAATAATAGTCTGATTAACTGGTCTTCCTTGTGTGCGTATGGATATTATCCTATCACTGACAGCCTTATGCTTCAGGCTAGATCTTGAAATGTTCTTTTTGACAATGAACACAACATCATTCCTCTTCAATGTGTCATTCTTGGCATAGTAGACCATACGATTGTCTGACTCAAAATGGTGAATACTGGTCCATTTCAGCTCAGTAATGCCTAGGATATTGATCTTTATGTATTCCATTTCATTTTTGACGACTTCTAATTTTCTTAGATTCATACTTCATACATTGCATGTCCCGATTACTAATGGATGTTTGCAGCTGTTTCTTTTCATTTTGAGCCATGCCAGGTTAGCAAATGAAGACCCCAAAAGCTTGACTCCACCCACATCATAAGGTCGACTTTACTTTGAGGAGGCCACTCTTCCCCAGTCATATTTTGAGTGCCTTCCAACCTGAGTGGCTCTCCTGGCACTGTATCAGACAATGTTCCACTGCTGTTCATAAGGTTTTCACTGGCCATTTTTTCAGAAGTCGACTACCAGGGCCTTCTTCCTAGTCTGTCTTCTTCTGGAAGCTCTGTTGAAACCTGTCCACCATGGGTGGCTCTGCTGGCATTTGAAATACTAGTGGCATAGCTTCCAACATCACAGCAACACACAAGACACCACAGTACAATGCGTGGAAGAAAGCAAAAGGTCATTAACAAGATAGGAAACAAAGAAAAGACCAAAATGGATGTCAGTAGAGACTCTGAAACTTGCTCTTGAAAGTAGAGTAGCTAAACTTAATGGAAGAAATGATGAAGTATAAGAGATGAACAGAAGATTTTAAAGGGTGGCTCAAGAAGAAACAGTAAAGTATTTTAAGAAACGTGCAAAGACCTGGAGTTAGAAAACCAAAAAGGAAGAACACATTTAGCATTTCTCATGATGAAAGAACTGAAGAAAAAAATCAAGCCTTGAGCTGCAATTTTGAAAGATTCTATGGGCAGCAAAATATCAAATGATGCAGGAAGTGTCGAAAGGAGATGGAAGGAATACATAGAGTCACTGTAACAGAAAGAATTGTTTGATGTTCAACCATTTCAGGAGGTAGCATATGATCAAGAGCCGATGGTACTGAAGGGAAAAATCCAACCTGCACTGAAGGCACTGGTGAAAAACAAAGTTCCAAGAATTGACGGAATACCAATTGAGATGTTTCAAGGAATGAATGCAGCACTGGAGATGCTCACTCGTCTATACCAAGAAATCTGGAAGACAGCTACCTGGCAAACCGACTGGAAGAGATCCATATTTGCACCCATCCCAAAGAAAGGCAATCCAACTGAATGCAGAAATTATTTAACAATATCATTAATATCTCACAAGTAAAATTTTACTGAAGATCATTCAAAAATGGTTGCAGCAGTACATCGACAGGGAACTGCTGGGAATTGAAGCCAGATTCAGAGGAGGACTTGGAACAAGGGGTATCATATCTGATGTTAGATGGATCTTGGCTGAAAGCAAATAATACCAGAAATATGTTTACCTGTGTTTTATTGACTATGCAAAGGCATTTGTCTGTGTGGATCATAACAAGTTATGGATAACATTGTGAAGAATGGGAATTCCAGAACACCTGTGCATAGACCAAGAGGCAGTCTTTCAAACAGAACAAGCGGATACTGTGTGGTTTAAAGTCAAGAAAGGTGTGTGTTAGGGTTGTATCCTTTCACCATACATATTCAATCTCTATGCTGAGAAAATAATCTGAGAAAGTGGACTATATTAACAAGAACAGGGCATCAGGATTGGAGGAAGACTCATTAATACCCTGCGATACACAGATGACACAAACTTGCTTGCTGAAAGTAAAGAGGACTTGAAGAACTTACCCATGAAAATCAAAGACTACAGCCTTCAATATGAATTGCACTTCTACAAAAAATAAAAATTTTCACAAATGAACCAATAAGCAACATCATGATAAATGGAGAAATTATTGAAGTTTTCAAGGATTTCATTTTACTTGAACCCAAATCAATGCCCATGGAAGCACCAGTCAAGAAATCCAATGACATAGTGTATTGGACTAATCTGCTGCAAAAAATCTCTTCAAAGTGCTGAAAAGCAAAGATGTCACTTTGATGACTAAGGTGCACCTGACCCAAGCCATGATATTTTCAATTTCCTCATAAGCATGTGGAACATGAATTATGAATAAGAAAGACTGGAGAAGAATTGATGCCTTTGAATTATGGTGTTGATGAAGAATACTGAATATACGATAGACTGCAAGAAGAACGAATAAGCCTGTCTTGGAAGAAGTAGAGCTAGAGTGCCCCTTGGAAGGGAGGATGGCGAGACTTTGACTCACTTAATTTGGACATGTTATCAGGAGGGACCAGTCCCTGGAGAAGGACATCATGCTTGGTAAGGTAGAGAGTCAATGAAAAAGAGGAAGACCTTCAATGCGATGGATTGACACAGTGGCCTCAACAACAGGCTCAAATATAGCAGCCATTGTGAGGATGGAGCAGGGTCGGGCAGTGTTTCATTTTGTAGTACATCAGGTCTCCATGAGTCAGAAGCTACTCGACGGCACCTAACAACAATAACAATAGTTATCTGATGTATCCATACGTATATATCTAATACAAATAGTTGTATCAGAGGATAACACAAAATCAGGAAACACAAAAGATTCAGAATCTGCACTATTCCTGGACTTTACAAATACCCCAGTGATGAGAGATTTCTGGTTAATACCGTGTGTTTGTAACTCTACTCTTTTAGTAGTTGATATGAACATGTCTGAAACTACTTAAGGATAATATATATACACACACATATATATATACACATATGTATGCAATTATGTATGCCTCTATCTCTAGACATATGGTAATATAATATATATGTATGCTTATATTTATACATGAGAGTTAGCTGTTTTGTAAAGTGACTAAATTCTTTCCACAATGTGAAGTTTGCTCCTTTTGGTGAATTTTATTGTTGCTTTTTAATTAAAGAAATTAAAGAATAACTATAATTTTATTAAAAAGAAAAAACAGTTACCAACATTTATTGAGAATTTCCTATGTCCTGGGCCTTTTGGACATTTATTCGGTTCCATCCTCCCTGCAAGCCTTAGAGGATGAGCAATTCACAGAGAAGAACTGATTCCTGGGGAAGTTAAGTCAGAAGTGTCTGTATCAGGGAACTTGATGGATCTGAACAGTTTCTCCCATGAGTTCCAAAGTACATAGACTAAGGATATCGGTTCCTAACAGTTGAATAGGACAAGGACCTTCAATGCCCCTGAAAAATGGTTCTGTGGGCTCAGTTGAGAAGAGAGCGCAACTATCAGACTCCAGAATGACATGACAGCTCTATGTTAAATAAACACGGTAAGAAGTCTGGTGTCACAACCTGATACGATGATGACATTTTGATTGCTTTTGTTGTTGTTAGTTGACATCAAATTGATTTTGACTCATGGTGACCCCATTTGGATACAGGTTGCAATTTAGAACCTTTAAATTACTGGTTATCAAACTCTATGGTACATATGCATCGGCCAGAGGCTTATTGAAAATATGTGTCCCTGGGCCCCAAATTTGGATATCCTTATTCACTGAGTTTCGCTAAGGTGTAGGAAGTCATATACTATATGAATTATCCCCAAGTAATTCTAGTTTATATTACAGATATATTACACTTTGAGAAACATGTATTTATATTAGTGGTCCTTCACCTTGGCTACATATTAGAATCAACGGAGGAGATTTTTGCCAATCTCATGGCCTGTATCTAGAGATTCTGAGTTATTTGTTCTAGGGTGGACATAGGAATCAGACTATTTTTAAGGCTTTCCAGGTGTTTCTAATTGGCAGCCAAGGAGCAGAAAGAAACTGTAGTCTCTCAGATATAACATAATGGGGTTAAGCAGGTCCCAAAGACCAGACTGACTCTCCCAAGGAAGGCATCCCAGTTAAAACGCTGGCATTGAAGTTTAGTTCCTTCAAGTTAAGTGTTGCTTTCTCCACTGATGACATAACACCTCTGTTATACATTGATTTATGTTCCCCCAAAATATGTTTTGGAATCCTGTCCCCTATACCTGTGGATATAACCCTGTTTGGAAATAGAGTTTCTTTGTTAGGTTAATGGGGCCATATCAGTTTAAACCTAATCACTTCTAAGTTAACAAAAAGAGCAGATTAGACACAGAGGCAAGCACAACAGGAAAGACAGATGCCATGTGGGTCACCTACAACGAATTAAGGAATGACAGGGCTACTGATAAGGAAGGAATCCACAGGATCATGTCCCTGATTTGGACTTTTAGCCTCTAGAGCTGTGAGAAAATAAATTTCTGTTTGGTAAAGCCACCTACTTATTGTATTTCTGTTGCAGCAGCCCTAGGAAATGAGACAATTTACAAAATGTGATATTGTTATACTTGGGAAGACCAATTAAACATTTCTTTGGTTACTATGCAGAAAATTATATGATTTAGGATTTTCTTTTTGGTAAAAGGAATTTGGGGGAAAAAAAGGAGAGTTCCAAAAAAAAAAAAAGCGAAATTTTCTACAAGAGATTAGAAAATCAAAGAAAAAAGATGCGAAGTTGGAAAAGACAATATTTCTTAGAATTTGGGAACTCCAGCACTGAGCCAGGCTGAGGGCTAAGCAGTTTACATGCATCACGTTATTTAATCTTCGCAGTAATACAGTAAACCTTGTGAAAACCGGAACCTGTGTGAGGCTGAAACCTGTCAGAGAAAGTAAACTCAAATACTGGCCACTAGACAAGTGATAGAAAAGTGGGAAAACTGCACCGTCAAAGGTGGAAAACTTGTGAGACCCAGAAAAACAAGGCAGTCCCATCAAGTTCTGTCTCTCACAGGTTTCACTGTACTATGACATGCACATCGTTGGAGACATTTTAAAGTTAAGAAAACTGACCAAATTCACAGAGAACATACAGCGACCTATTGGGACTAGAGCTCAAGGCTCCTTTTATCAGGCCAAAGGATCTTCCTATTATATCACTCTATTCCCAGATAACCAAAAAAAAACACATTGCCGTTGAGTCGATTCCAACTCAGCGACCCTATTGGACAGAGTAGAACTGCCCCATAGGGTTTCCAAGGAGCGGCTGGTGGATTGGAACTGCCGACATTTTGGTTAGCAGCCGAATGTTTAACCATTGCATCACCAGGACTCCTTTGTGAGGATGGCGCAGGACCAGGCAGTGTTTCATCCTGTTGTACACAGGGTTGCTATGAGTCGGAACCAACTCCAAGGCACCTAACAACAACAACATTCCCACATGACTCTATGATACTTCTCCACGGAGGAAAGTGAGTTGGGCTCTGAGATTCCAGATGTGATGAAGAAACATGTAGAGGTCAAAGTAACAGACAGAGAAGAACTTAGAATGGAGATATGAAGGCCATGAGGTAAGACCATGATAGTTTAGAAGGGAAGCCCAGATCCTTCTTTGGGGGAAGAACCATATACCCCTTTGAAACCAATTTCCAGCAGGGGTTGTAAGAGACATGATGTGACTGTTGCTACACAATGTAAGGTAGTCACAACTTGGTAAGATCTGCTTTTCTTAAGGCTTTGTGATTGCACTTGTAAATGACTATTCATTTTCAGTGTTTGCTGTATGCTTTTCTTCTAGAATCCCTTGCTTAACAGTTGCTGTGCCACAGCTTAGTGCTGTGCCAGGCATTATACCCAGTACTGAAAACATACGGCGCACTTTCTAACCCCGAAGAGACATCTACATAATCAAGAAGAACTAACACAAACATCAAAGCAATGGATTGTTTAAGAGCTATCAATCAAATATGTTTCGGTGGCAGAGGGATGACAAAATGGAAGGAGAGAGGAAAGAAGGAAGAAAAGTAGAAAGGGAGGGAGCTGGGGAGGAAGTTGATTCCAGTAACTTAAAAAAGCTCTATGGGACTGAAAATAGGTGTCTGGAACATTGTTCTCCCTACAGAGAAACCATCCTCCCCCAGGTCCCCTTGACTTTTTGTCCTGAAAAGATAAAAGAGCCAATAACTTGTTAATCCTTATTGATGATGATATAGTGAACCTTCACCTCTCCACACATCCACTCAGTCCTTCAGAAAAATTCCCAATGGGTGAAAAGTGCTTTATAAACCACCTATTTTCCTCTGAGTGCTATCATTCTGGGCCAATTTGTTTGAAAGTGTTTCCTAAAAAACATTACCTACTGACTAATAGGCATCTGTCCATCAGTAGTAGAAATCCTATGGTGATTGTTTACCAGAGCTGCAAATACACAATGCATACACAACTGTTTTTCTCTTCTGTTCCAAATGTTACTTGTTGGAAAATAACAAAATGTATTTATACAGACTCTTTTATTTTTCTTTCTTTGTCTCTTTTTTTCAGATCAGTTTAGTGGCTCTATTTTTCCACTCCAGGAAAATTCTTCACTAGTTCTTCCTGTTGGGTGGGGCTATTGAAAAAAATAGGAAGTGTAGAAATGCTATCTTCCTTTAATCCATCCCGTGGTTTCTACCAGGGAGCACAAAGCCCAGAGAGCTTGCTATTCAGTTGTGCATGGTTCAGGGAATCTACTCAGAAACCGTACATCTGTTTATATGTCTTCTATTTCACTATATTTTCATTCAGATTGAATTTTATATTTTTTCTGAACTTTATGACTTGGAGATAAAACAACCTTGGCACTGACCACTTGATATTAAAGAATATACTGAACACTTGCTCTTAAGAGAAAATTGGATCCGTGATGTGACTCTTTCTATTTAATGACAGGTAGTCACAAACTGTTAAGACCTGCTTTTCTTAAGGCTCTGTAATTGCTTTTAAATTAAAATTCATTTTCAATGTTTAGTGTATGCTTATATCATATCTTCATGTGTAAATTACCTATAATTTTACTTTTGTGCTAGATTTTTTCCTAATATTCTTATACCATAATGTGGTACGTTTGAAATTATAACACTATGAATTAATAAAAAATTAACAGTACCTGAAAGAGGCTTAGAGTCTGATTAATAGTGTTATACAAATGCCCATTTCCTGGTTTTCATACTATACTAAAGTTATATAAGATGTTATCACTGGGAGAAGTTAGGAGAAGGGTCCACAGAACTCTATGTATTACTTTTGCAACTTTCTGTGAATCTATAATTATTTCAAAGTAAAAGGCTGAAAAAATTAACAGTAAGAGGAAGAAACAAGTATTATTGTAGAAAGTACTTTGGAAAAAAATATTGGGGTTCACCTAATAGCAGTGCCACTTTGATCTCTCAAAGCCTCAGTTTATTCCCTTCTAAAATGTTAGTACTAAGCTGGATTGTGAAATTAAGTAAAAAAAAAGTATCCAAGGAGACTTGCCCAAAGAATGTGCTCAAAAGTGTGATGAGACATTAGTTTCACAAGATGAAACCAACTAAATCTGTGTTGAATTTCTTATGTTTAAGTTTTTATCTCTTCGACATACACTGGGCATGGGGCTAAAGGTGTGTTTTAAGGTAACCTGACCATTAAATGGGAAACCCTAGTGGGGTAGTGGTTAAGAACTACGTCTGCTAACCAAAATGTCAAGGTTGGCAATTCGAATCCACCAGGTGCTCCTTGGAAACTCTATGGGGCAGTTCTACTCTGTCCTATAGATTCCCTGTGAGTTGGAATCAACTCAATGGCAATGGGTTGTTTTTTTTTTTTTTTTTTTTTTTTTTGGTTTTGACCATTAAATGCTTCCCTGCCTTTGATATGGCCCTTTCCTATGGCTTTGACGTGACTGGAAGATAAATGGCTGAGACCAGGAAGAGGATTAATATTTCTTGGTTTCCTCTCTACTGGAATGCTTACTCTCTCTGACCAATAGATCAAGACCCAGACACTTTGGCTAAGTATATTAACTTTGCAAGGTCATTTGATACTGTGAAGACAATTCCTTGCATTCTCCCTTTTACAATTAAAGTGGGCAATCCACTGTAATTAAGTAAACAATCCATTGGCTATCCTCTTTTGCAATGAAAGCAAGCACTGTAACTTCATAAATCTGAACGGCCAAGGAGCAACAATTTTTCCCCTGGATGGTAGGACAATAAAATACCACTTGGAAAAGTACATTGAAACTTCCTAATTTTTTTTCCATTTGTTTCTTATTTAATACTGAGTATGCCAGTGCATGCCTAATAAATATCATCATTACAGAGCAATTTCTCTGAAAAGTGCTTCTGAAGCGGTAATGCATGCTCACAAGGAGCGTCAGATACAATAGTCTAACATCTACACTACAAATTTTAATAAAAAATTTTATGTACTAATGCAAATGTGTAAACATATTTAATTCCTTTCTGAAGAATCTTAACCTCTCTGAGGAATGGATCGCTGCTCTGAATAGTCATAATGGAGTTTCATCCCCCTGTGCAGTATTTCCATGTCATTGTTTTTGTCGTATCAAATCCTCCGTGCAGTGTTCACAATAAACCAGGAATTAATGGTTGAAAATTAAAATTGATGTGGCTCCAAGATGCATATTTTCTTGTCAGTTATATGAAGATCAATTCTAAATGCCTATTTTTGTCCTTGATTTCCATAAGTGGTCCACACACTTTAACAAACTTCTTCCAAATTTTTAACTAAGTGGATGGATGTTGATGGATAACATGACAGCTCCCACATGAACAAAAGAATGTTGATGACATGTAAAGAATGAACTGATGAACCTTTACGATCTTATCAGAGGAGGAGGGGAAAGACTGAGAGTTCTAGAAATAAGACCATCTGGTACAAGAGGCTGGCACAGAAGTCTCCTGCAGTAATAAGGGGGGGGGGGGCAATGGGAAGAGAAATCTCCCTTTCTAGTAATAACTTCAACAAAATTCACATTTTTAAAATTGTTTATAACTGACTTATATGAAACTGACCAAGTCAGTGAGATAGTGAAATTTATGCAAATTCTGAATCTTTCCTACTAATTTCTTAAGTAATCTTAAATAAATTATTTAGCACCAATTAGGTGGTGCAGTCGTTAAGAGCTATGGCTGCTAACAAAAATGTTGGCAGTTCGAACCCACCAGCCGCTCCTTGGAAACCCTATGGGGCAAGTCTACTCTGTCCTACAGGGTCGCTGTGAGTTGGAATCAATTCAACGGCAATGGGTTTGGTGTTTTTGGTTTTCAAGTACACCATTCCATCTTTAAATTAGAGAAATTTTAAAAAAAAAGCTTTACCAAATGATTGTGTGAATGAAAAACTGCCCCACATCTTTTATAGTACAAGTGAAGCTACAAACTTTTTATTTTCCCCAATTACCTTAAAACCAACTACCTGCCAAATTTATGAATAAAGTTTCAGTTTGTTGCCTCTACCATCCCCCTCTTTGTCCTTAGAGTCTAAGGATCAGCTAAGTACACGGAGGGGTTTACAGCGTCCAAATGTCAGCCAGGCTGTGGGGTGGAAAGAGGAAGGGCTCTGGTGCTGTTTCTACTGGTGTCACTTTTAGTCTTCTATGCCCCATGGTATGCTTTTGGATATGGTCTTCTGCTAGTCAGCCACTGTAGCTTGTCGAGGCTGCAATGAAGTCTTTATGTCTGAGTTCCTGAGAAAATGTCTTGACACAAGTGGGATTTGTTCTGGAAGTAATATCCTTTCCTCAGTGCTTTTTTTGACTAAGGATGCCTTTGCTTTACTCTGTCAGTCACACACAAGCCTTCCTCCCCAATCCCAATAGTTCTTCTGTTCAGACTTGCAATGCTCTCTTCCCTGAATGATGCCATCATCGATACCGTATTTTCAGACCAGGGAGGCCCTTCCCAGGGATCAGTTTCTATTGTCTTATCCTTTTTCTTGCTAGCAGCTCAGATAGTTCTCTCCGTGGAGAGTGGAACTTACAAGCTTCTTTTGCGTACCGGACCTTAGAAACACAAAAGCATATTTGTATTGCAACAAGCAAAACTGCGATTCTTAATTTAAGAGGTAGAGCTTAAGCATCTTCCTGGAAAACAGTTGGATGGTTTCTAAAGTGACTCTATTTTAATTTAAAAGGAGAGAAGTTTTAAATACTAACAACTGCTACCTTGCCTTCCTTTCTCACAGCAATTGATCATAATACCAGGGGAACAGATTTAGGAGGCTTCCTTAATTTTTCCTTACTAGAGCAGAAATCAAGCTGAAGTCTTTACCTGGGCACTGTGCTATAGACTGGCATGCATGTAATACCCAAAATGTCTGGTCTAATATTCATCTCAATAAATATTCTCACTTAGAGAATACAATTGATACTGCTAAATTAGCACATAGTCTCTTCAAGTCTAGTCACACGTTGCCTTTACAACTTATTTCCCACTGCCTCCCATTTTATAGGTGATACCCTGTCTTTTCTCCTCTAGATATTCTCCCAGGAGCCTTAGGACTGATCTTGAAACTCTTCAGGTGTATTGAGTAGATAGATGGGTGGTGATTGGCTTTAACCAGAGAAGCCCTACTTTCATCTCCCTTAATTTTTAACTGCAATTTAAAGTCAGATGAGAAGAAAGAGTGCCACTTTTCACATGGATGCTCCTGAGAAACTATCCAGACAGAAATAGAGTTCACAAAATAAAGCCATCTTCATGACTTTCTTCATTCTTTTACAAATCTTTAAATTTTCTGTCCTTTCATGTCCCAATTTAACCCAATCTTCCAGTTTAAAGTAACACAACTGAGAGAAACCCCGAGAGTATGGCCCCCAGACACCCTTTTAACTCAGTGGTGAAGTCACTTCCAAGGTTCACCGTTCAGCCGGGGAGTGGAAAGCCGCATAAAACCAAATGGGACTAATGAGGCACAGAAGTTCAGGGACAAGGACTAGAAGGCAGAAGGGGACAAGAAAGCTGGTGGTAGGGAACCCAAGGTTGAGTAGGGATAGTGTTGATGTGTTGTGAGGTTGTTAACCATTGTCATAGGGCAACATGTGTACTAACTATTTAAGAGAAACTATTGTGTTCTGTAAACCTTCATCTAAAGTGAGAATAGCAGCACAATTGGAAGAGCGTAGTTGATGTCACTGAACCATGCATGTAGAAATTTTCGAAATGGTGTATCTTTGGCTATGTATATTTTCACCAAAAAAAAAGGTTGAGAAGGGAGAGGGTTGACATGTCGTGGGGTTGTTAACCAATGTCATAAAACAATATGTGTACTACTGTTTCAT